>NW_025335268.1:83177820-83246666 GCF_004798865.1 Varanus komodoensis
TAGTTCCCTAGAGATAGTCACAAAAACTTATTTCCTTAGGCCAAATGTTTTCACTTGCTCCAACAAGCTCTTCAGCACCTCAGATAACATGCTTGCCCCCCTTGCAAGTAAGCCTTCCATCAGTAACTGGAACTGGAAGCTCAACAAATGCTCAGCCAGCTCTGCCCCTGTACATGGATCCATTGAGACTAATTTGCCATGGAGCAAAGTGCTTTGAATGTAATAAGCAGGCACTGGACTATATTGCCGTAGCCATCCATTATCAGAGAACTTTGGAAGGTACTGAGGGTTTGGTAAGTCACATTTAAAGATCCAAGTTATTTTCTGTTGGACTTACATTATAATTGAAGATGGACAGACAATGGAACTCAAACATAACATTAAGCCAGGAATAAGAGGTAAGTTATATTTTTTCAATACTGTATACCTACACACATACTTACAGAATCTCCCTCTCTCCCTCTCTCCCTCCCTCTCTCCCTCCAGTACCTGTAGTTATTTAATTATTACTGTATGATTATCATTATTACAATGCTGTATTGTGTTTAATATGTTTTATTGAATATGGAAGTGTTTCTTAAGTGTTTTACATGCATAAAAAGGTAAATATATACATATACCAAGACAAACATTTGGCTTTCTCATGTGATCTGACTTACATAGAAATTCAACTAGGATATGAAAAATATGTTGGCCTCTATGATAAGCCAGTTATCTTCTGTTTGCTGACAAGTTGGAAAACTATTTAGCTTTCTTAAGGAGCAGAGAGACACTAGACTATCTCTAGGCAGAGTTGTCCTGAATAGCCTATCTGAGCGTGGAAGGTGCATTACATGGTCCAGAGTCTTTTAATTCCCAGAATGTACAGGAAAATCACAAAAAAAGCCACCAACAATATGCTGTGAAATTGCTCAGGGGAAAATATGCATAGATACATTTTCCAAGAGATAACCATAGGGATACAGTCTTGTGTGTTGGTGACCTAGGAGAAGGCAGCAGTACCATGCCCAAGTACCCCTCAACATCTGCATACCTCCTGCCCCTGCCCCAATGTCTGCATCTTGAGTGGTACATTACCAAGGGAAGGCCTGCATATATGAAGCTCTATGTGGATGTCCCCACCCATCCCTGCCAACATTCTGCTGACTACTTGGGCATCAGCAGGCAGAGCTAGAGATGCACAGACATCCCAGAGAGACTTAAAGGGGTAATGGCCATATGGGTGAAGGGAGCTTTTCTGAAAACCACTGAAGGTCACATTAATATTTCACACAGTCCTACTTTATAAAACAGGAGTGATCCTGTTCTGTCAAACAGCAGTGAAGAACCAGTCCTTACCTGGCATCCCAGTTCATTCCTTTAGCATTCTCCCAAGGTTCAACAGCCCTTACAGAAGTGGGAAACCACCCACGTGCTCAAAGGGCAGTGCAATTACATTCAGAAATGATGGTCTGGAATCAGGCTGAAAATGTGTGCTAACATAACTCCTTTGAGGATTCCAAATCATGAGCATTTCAGCAAAGTCTTACAGAGGAAACAGTATAGTACTCAGTGAAATAGCCACCAAAAATCGAGACATTTACTATAAGTGTGTCTATAAGTGTGTGTGTGTGTGTGTGTGTGCGCGCTATTCCAGTTTGTATTTAAACTCTCAAACTGGAATAGATCAATAATGAAATTGTATACAAGTAAACACAGGGACATGTTCAACCAAGGCACAGACTAGCAAGCTTACCTTAACCAACAAGCTTCTTTTCAATCATCCCAGAGCTCAGAACACAGAATACTGGGCTCAAGTTACAAATTTCAGCTGAACATCAGAGAGAACTTCCCTTTGTTAGAGCAGCACAACAGTGGAACCAATTACCTAGGGAGGTTGTGGGCTCTCCCACACTGGAGGCACTCAAGATGCAGCTGGACAGGCATCTGAGAGAGGTGGTTTAACCTGGAGTCCTGTACTGAGCAAGGGAATAGAATCCAATGGCCTTCTTGGCCCCTTCTTTTTTATTTTTCGCCTGAAACATGTTGCTGCCTGAGAAAAGGTGCAAGATGACATCTTCTGGTTTCCACAAAGAGAAGCTGCTTGGGCTTGCAGTAGGGGGATCATCCTTCACCACATCTCTATGCTGTGTATTTATTGGGTCTTCTGTTTGTAAGCTGTCCAGAGATGCACAATGTAATTGGATGGGATAAAAATACCCAAATAAAAACAAAATAAATAAAAAACATATGGGGGTTGTATGCTGTCCTCTAAGACATGGAAATCGTGGGGGTGGGGAGGTATCATGGGGAAGTAGCTGGAGGAGGATGTACCACTTCCCCCAGCCTCTGCTGCCTGCGGTGGTTACTGCACTCTGACTAATGTTGGACCAGCCCTGAGCTTTCTTCAACCCATTCTAGCTTGTCAGTTCCCTGTTCATTCTCCCTCTCTCTCCTGCCACTTCTAGACCCGTCTGCCATAGAAGAGTATGATTAACTGGAGCACTGGAGTCTGCTCTTTTTCAACTACAAATCATGAAGGATGAAATCTCATCATTTCTGAGGCAATTGACAATTTCAGTTACTGAACAGAAGAAATGCAGTTTAGTCATAAACTGATGTGGCCTTTAAGCTCATCAAAAGTGTTGTCCAGGCATAATAGGGCTCTAGCAATAGCTCATTAAGCAAACTGACAAAAACCTAAGACGTCCCTACAAATATGAAGGAAATGTTACATCACCACTGACTGCCTGTATTTAGTTCCATTTCTGCTGGATGCTCTTTGTACTCAGAGGAATGTTCACAGACAGTTTTGCAGGAGGACCCCAGATCCTCTTTCAGCTTGAGGACAGAAGTCTACTTCAGGAGCCACATTCCAGAAACATGCAGGGCTCAAGGCAAAGAGGCAGGGCCGAAAACACCAACATACCAAACACAGCAGCATATTTGCTCCTGAAACACGTACTGCTATTAGATAACTTGAGGCGAGACATTTGGAACTTTTAGAATGGAGGGAAGAACAAGGGCAAGATAATCAATGGTTGAAGGAAAGGGGGAAGGCTCAGGGGAAAGGACCGTGCTAGATTTGGATTTGGCCCCTTTGCCTGAGGTGCATGACGCCTTCAGCAGTATGGAGTATATTTAGTCAGAAGCAATAGAAACATCCAGCGGTAAGGGGAAAAAAGATCAAAGCCACGTTGGGCAAGCACAGGATGCTTATGAACAGGGTTGGATTGAGGGTAATATTGCCATTGTCCATTCTCATGCACGAAATTTCATGGGGAGAAGAATGCAGCCATCACTGCCTCCCATTCATAGGCCTCCCATATTTTTCTTTCATGTCTTACATTTGTTTCTGTAACACACAAGATGTGTTAAGAAAACCATGATGCACAGTGCCTCTAGATAGTAGACACTTGGAACATCCACTTGGAAAAACCCCAAGGTTTCAGCTGCAGTCCAAGATTCTGTCTTGTTCAGTAGAACTTGGGAAGGGAGGGACAAAAAGCTTCTAGTGGAAGAGGGAAAGATGTCAGTGCAGAATGGAGCATGAGACAGGTGCTATTTTTCTATCTTAACAGTGCAGAACCAGCCCTACCATTAGGTAGAATGAACTGGCTGCCATAAGAGGCAGGTGCTAAGAGGTTTGGGAGGCTGGGAGCAGCAGCAGCTCCCTGGCACTGAGTAACAAAGGCTTGTATAAAAATTGCTTAGGGGGCATAGATCTGCCCTGAGCTGCCTAAGCCAGCCAGACAGGGTATCGCTGTCAAAAAGACCAAATCTCTAGAAACCATAAATTATGTCTTGCAGTAGTAAGCCATGGAGCAAACAAGAAAAGAGGCAAGACTTAATTCAATCCTGACTGGATCTCGTAAAAGATGCAAGTGCTACTGAACTGTGTGGGGGCAGTGATGGCAGTTCTGTCAGATTAACATTTGGAAACTTAAAGTCATTCAATATGTTTGATTTCCAAAGGAGGAAATGTTTTTTAAAAATAGAGCGAGATCCCACTTGACAAAGTAGGACTTCCTACTCAGTAAAATATGCATAACATAGGGAATTAAGAGCCAGTGTGGTGTAGTGGTTAAGAGCATGGGACTGGGACTCAGACGATCTGGGTTCTAGTCCCCGCTCAGCCATGGAGCCAACTGGGTGACTTTGGGCCAGTCACAGACTCTCAGCCCAACCTACCCCACAGGGTTGTTGTTGTGGGGATAAGATGGAGGAGGAGATGTAAGCTGCCTTGAGCCCTTAGGAAAAAGGCAGGATATAAATCGAAAAATAAATAAATAAAAATAAATAAAATTAAGTTAAAAGAAAGTGGCAAAGGAGAACATTGGTTAAATACGTAGCAAATTTAAGTACAGAGCGCTGGGGCTGAACTTCATACACAAGAAGTCCCTGAAGAGTGAAATGGTTGATCTTGTGGAAATTTTTTCAGTTTGCCACTACAACTGACCCCTTTGTTGGAGAAACTCAGTGAAGGCATCATGCTTTGCTGAGGAAGAATCCCATGGCCTCCAGAAGAGGGAAGTCCTGCCGTGTCAGAAGTTTTGGAGTTTGTTCAGACTAGAGTACCAAACACAGAGATGGTGTTCTGATAGACTTCACACAGGAAGAAGCACGAAGTTACACTTGTGTTTAAATTCAGTTCCCATTTTCTAATTCATATGCTATGCAGTCCATATTCTTCTTCCAGGCAATTATTTTGGCCTTACAACTGTCTATGCTATGATTTTAAAAATAAAATAAAACACAGTTATGGATGCTTTTTCATCTCACAGTGGTCTGGCAAGTGTAACTTTAACAAAGAATCCATGCAAAACTTGTATGAATGTCATGTCATGGCCAGTCCCAGGATGCATTTCCCTCTGTCTTTCTTTTATGTTTGGTATCTAAATGATCACGGAGAAAGAATCCCTGCAGCTATGAAGGGAGGAGTGGATATGAGAAGAATGCAAATTACCAACATTTGTTCATTGCCAGTTTCCACTGGCAAGGGCAAGGAGTTCATTGCATTGTAACGTATGCATGATTTGACAAATTGTCCCTGTAGGAAATGTATCAGGATGCAGCCTCTTAGCCCTATTCTAAGTGCTGAATGTGTAGGGCTATGTAAGGGGTTTTTCAAGTTCCCAACTATGGATTAGTTAGTTACACTTATTATCATTAAGATAACAAATGATTATGATAAAAACCATAATGAGAAGTATAGCAATTGCATATTTAGATAAGCAAAGAACATGCAACATAACCTCCTCCTTCTCCATGGATCTGTCCATGTAATGTACAATTCAAAGTGGCAGTAGAGGAATTTCAGAGAATCACAACTGTTTTACCCAATGGGGGTGGTGCAATTGGAAACAGTGGGGAGAGCAGGGACTGCACCCGCACCCCCAAGGCTTTGTTGATCTCCTGGAAAACGCCAACATTGGCCCAACTCTTCAATGAAGCCCTAAAACACACAAATACCCCCCAAAATACATATGTTCATGCTTTACCTTTTGGGGAAATGCACATTACTGGTTTATCATGCATATTTAAATCAGCTGGGAACCATACACCTCCATGAGTACCTGAGGGGACACCCCCCTCCCCCCTGTTTGAGCAGGAGTGTTGAGAAGCAGCCAGGTACTAACTGCTTTCGGGCTGGATACCTTGGCAGATTCCCCCACTGCGTGTTTTTCTTTGGCAAGTCAGAGTAAGAAAGCACCCCACCCCCCATCCACCTCCCCTTCATCACTCCTGCCCAAGTGAGAAAGAAGGGCAGCATGGGGGGAATTTTCTTAGACACAGCATAGCCTCCCAGCAGGCACCACTGCCTGGCTGATTCTCGCCCTTACCACTCATGTGGAAAAGGGAAAGCTTTCTGTTTATGGACTTCTTGTACTTGGGAAAATAGATTTTCCTTGAATTTTCCTTGGCAGCATTTTTAATTGGTGAAGACAAGATGTTAACTTGACAAGTTATGCATTAGGGTTCTTACAAAAATTTATTGAGGGCAGATTAATAAACAACAAAACTGGGATGAAATGTATATTGGTACAGTCAGAGACACACTAGTCTCTGCTGATATATAATTATTAAAAATTCACACACAGTTAAAAAAACAGCAAATACCTTGAACCACAGGAGGAGAAAGAGCTACCTTCACTTCAAGCACCTCCCCTTTCCATCCAGAGCAATCCAGGGCAGATCAGCTTGAAGAATTATGACCAAAAGCAAAGAGAGAAAGAAGCAAAAAGGAAAAAAAGAATTGTTGATGGTGCGTTTTCAGCACTATTTCTTCTTCTGGCTGAGGTCTCATGATTTATTGAAAAACAAAATCATACCCATCCATTTGTTAATATCATAGCAACAGATCTCTCATAATTGTGTTCATTTATCTACATGAAAGTTGGATGCTTGCACCAAAGTGGGAATCCAGCCCTTCTTTGCTCATTATGAGTGGGGGATGCCGAGGCATATAGGTAGCAAACAAGAATCCTTCAGGGAACTTTTCCTTTTTTGTTTCTTTAACCAAGGAGACCAAAGATACATTAATAAATGGCTCTGTGCTAGATCTATTCAAGTTAGCATCCCCGTGGAGAGCAAGAGGGGCAGCACTGAGTATGCAGATTCCAACCAGGTACCGCCACCAAATGGATTCCCACCACTCTGTGGAGAGGAATCAATGGAACGGTGCTGCCCTTCTCCCACTGCTGACCAGCTATTTGACTGCTCCTGCCCCAAAGTTCTATAGGGCAAGAGGTGGGAAGAACAGTGGCACCTCCAAAAGTTGCAGAAAATGGCAGGGGCTGGTGTTACTCTCTGGTTAGCCACTTGGCAGGAGTAGTGAGAGCTCTATGGGTCTGGCCTCAGGACCATGATGAGTGTGCTTTCCAGTCTGGACAACGCAAAAATCAATCATGGTGCTTTGAAACCATGGGGCAGATGGCTGTCTCTGCTCATGGTTTCTCAAAACCAAATGTACCAAGTTGGAATATGGCAACAGGGTTTGGGCAACACAACAGACCAACTTGAATTTTAAAAAAATTTGCTCACCAGGTCTTGCAAACCCACTCATTGTCTAAAAGAACCTATGTACACAGCAAATTCTGTGTGTGTGTGTGTGTGTGTGTGTGCATTGTGTGTGTGTGTGTGTGTGTGTGTGTGTGTGTGTGTGGATATATATATATGTCTAATATATACGTAATCTATGCATATGCATATATATATATATATATATATATATTCAATAAATGAATGTAATTTGCAACATCTATTCTGGATCAGCCCTGCTTGATGAGGATAAAACATGTAAAATTATGTTTCAATTCAACTAGTATAGTTTTATAATTAAGATTACTGAGTAGGAGTGAATCTACACTCAATCAACAAAGTATAGGATTCATAACTTGACAATCTCTGCCTGCACAGATTAGCAAAAGTATTAGTAATCCTCCATCAAATCTAGGCTGCAAAATTAGTTTTGTTGAGAAGGCATTGCCACAAAATCATTAAAAAGCTCAAAAACAAAGGCTTGCTTCTGCTTGTCCAGGACTGTACAGCACATCTGTATGAAGAATGTCTTCAAAACCACATATATTTTCAAGCATTATCTATATATAATATGTATATGTGGCTGATTTAACACAGATCAGATTAACTAGCCTGCCTGGTCCTGTTTAGTCTTGAATTTAACAGTGCCAATAACTTTTTAGAATAATATTCTTATACATGCACTGGGGAATAGCTAAGTTCAGCCACCCTGCGTATTAGGACTGAGCAGAGGTTTCTGGACTGAGCTACGGGAAAGCACATGGGCCCGTCTGATCACTGTGTGATTCAGATCCAATATACATAATGGTGATTCTCTCTCTACCTTTTAGTCCTTTTGTTTCTGTGCTGTATAAATTGTGATGTATGCTAACCCCATGGTACTGTAATTAATACTGGAGGGAATGTTTCAGCCTGCAAAACCAATTCAGCAACATTTTTTCCACCTTTGCCTTTTGCCAGTAGGAGAGCCATTTTCCCTTCTAAAACAATATTTGCCAATTTGCAGAAAGCTCCCCATCTGCAAATAACACAGACTTTAAAAAAAAAACCCATTCAACCGCTCCTTCACAGATAAAGAACTTTGTAAGAGTACATTGGCAAACATTGTTTTTTCTAAAAACAAACAAACAATCAAATAGCACTCGCTGTGCAGTTTTGTGGTCCCGCAAGCAAAACAACGGTTGCTTGGAGAAAGGGAAAGACAGCAACCAATCTTTCTCAAGAGGTGAGCTTAATGCAGTCACTGTGCAAGCAACTTTTTTTTCTCTGGTTAAAGTAGTGTGGACCTTCTGCTCCAGGACATGCATTAAACTTTTTTAAGCCCTGAGGTAGGAGGGCTCAGCCTGCAGCCATTCTTCCCTCTTCTAACACGATGCATGCACTACTGCACTAATAAGGGGGGCAAATTCACAGTACAAAGTGATACAAGCCCACTAACGAGCCCTTTCAAACCCCTCTTGCTCCTCCTGCAATGATGGTACTAGGCACTGCTGTGTGGCACTGACTGCATTATATACCCAGCAGATTCATTAATGCGTCCTCACTGAGCAGCAACCGCCCTCGGAGTAAAGCAAAGCACAGCAGCTCCTCGCGAAGGAAGAGTTCTGGTGTAGATTCACCCCAAGCCTATTGCCTGAGTGCTGACTGGGATTTCCCAGATGGCCAGAAAGGGCATCCATACCTCCAGTTCTTAGTTTTGAGGGAAGATGGGCCCAGGGACAGGGAGCAGTTAAACTCCCTTGCTGTTCCTGGGTCCATGTCCTCATTCGGCTTCATGAAGGCAAGACATTTAAGACCAGTTGAGGTGTCATGCCTGAACAGGGTATACAAGAGGGGTGGTTGTAGCTGAGTGGCAGAGTATGTGTGCTCCATGCAGAATTTCCCAGGATCAGGGGAAAGAAACCTGCCCAAAACCCCAGAGAATGGCTTCCAGGCAGTGCCAACAATTCTGGACTAGAGGAGCCTAGGGGTGGGAGAGGTCTCATTCAGGAACGGGCATTTTCCGATGTTCCCTTGCATCTCATGCAACGAGCACTGAGATGTACATGTTGACCTCCACATCTCTGTACATGCCAGTCCTGTCCCCTGGGCCCCAAACCTCCTGAGTTGAGCAGGGAGCTTTGAAAAAGATTCTTACTTGTGTTTTTGTGAAGATTACTGTGAAATCAGAAACCTGGATAAAGCAGCATATCTGATCACAAAGAGAGTTCAACTCATGTACAATTCAGCAGAAGCAGAACCTCTCTTCAGAGTCTGAGACTCAATGCAACATGGTCAAGATCAGAGGTGGGAAAGCTGAGGACACTGGGGGAAAGCTAGCATGAGCAGCCTCATTCCCTTACACTTGTCTGTATACTCTGCTTGTCCATTACATCGAAACAGGCAACTCTCGATCTTCATGCAAATCTAGAATGGCCAAACTGCAGCAGGGTTTTGACTAAGGACAGGTAGTGTGTGGGATAGTTTTTCACCATTCACAAGCAGACACACTGTAAATTCCAGACCGTGTGTGTGTGTGTGTGTGTGTGTGTGTGTGTGTGTGTGTGTGAGAGAGAGAGAGAGAGAGAGAGAGAGAGAGAGAGAGAGAGAGAGAGAGAGAGACTATTTGCATTGGTGACACTGGTCTATATTCCATCCTGAAAGGTCCAACCAGTGTCTCTCTCAGGATGTGCTGCTAAGAACAAGACAGGTGGTCTACCATGAACAGGGGTTCAAGGATCCTGGTTACTTATAAGCAACCTCCATGGAAAAGTCTCACCAGTTCTAAAGGATGTTGGAGAATCAGTCTGGTAAATTGCATTAGCTTGTCATTTCCAACCAGTTGCAATATGTAAGTATTAGACTGGATAAATGCTACTGTTATATGCATTAAGTGCAGAACTGAAAATAATATTTTCAATTGTGCATGCTAGAAAACTGGGAGGGGAAAAACATAAATAATATCAGTTAAATTGTTTGTGTCTAGGAAGCCTTCAAAATAACTAACCATTACAAATGACTGGAATTACAGTACACATGTATCAGATAGTCAAGAAACTGGTATTGTTACCATTTCCAGTGGACATAAAGAACATTTCATAAAACAGGGAATACGCTTTGGAAATATATTGTCTTGGATTCTAAATTCTGGCTTATTTTCAGGTGATGTCTTATTTTTTAATTTACAACTATCTACATTTATTCATTTATTCATGTACAAAAATCTACATTTATTCAAATACAATCATGTCATCTTCTTCTGGAACATCGTCATAACTCTCCAAACTCCAAATTTTGTTGCAACGGATGTACTAAATGCATCCGTCTGGCTGACAATCTTAATTGGGGCTTATTTTTGGGGTAGGGCTGATATTGCGAGCATCCTGAAAAATCATGCTAGGGCTTATTTTCTGGTAAGGTCTTATTTTAGGGGAAACAGGGTAGGAAAGTGGTCTTAAACTATGTACCAAAGCCTTGTGATAGCAAATGCTTCAGTCTACATTTGAATTTGGTGCTATTATGACTCTCACACAATGACTGGGTTTGCGCGATCAAAGGAGGAAAATAAGCTATATTGGTTTATTTTCCCTCAATACACATGCTGGTCACAAGTGCTCACTGGGCCCAGGTTGTCATGAGATCTGAGTCCCAGGGGGATGGGTGTCAGGGAAATTAAGAAACCACTCCAAACCTTATGGCTTGTTCTAGGTGTTCCAGCTGTCTTTAAAAGCATCCCAGTCACCCACCTGTCTTGGTTTCAGCCATTATGTGTGGCTACTTAGGTGGCTCACAGCCTGCATGCGCAGGAAAGCAGTGCTGTATAGCTTGTTCTCCCTCAGTGACCACGCTAACCCACCCAGGGTGCTGTTTGTTCCCCAGTGCTATAGGAAGCTTGAACTGCCTTTGAGTCTCCTTGGATTGTTATTTTTATGTGACCATTGGAGCTTGTTAATTTGGAACAGAATGTAGAAGCATTCAGCGTGCAAAGGAGCATTCTGGCCAGTGTAAGCTTGACATTTACATCAAAAGAGATTGTGAGTTGTTTACTCAATTCAGCTGGGACAGCCCATGATTTTCTGAGCTCGGCTCCAGGAAATCAACCAGATTTTAGAGATAGAACAGCTATGCTTTCTTTTCTTTTTTCAGCAATATACATTTTATGATTAGCTAAAGTAGGAGCTGATGACATCAGAAAGCTATTCCTACTGAATAAAAACCTCTGCATTCTTTATATCATTTCCCTTACAGCAAAGCTCCCAAAAAGTTACTGTAGTGAAGACTACATCTTTGCTTACCAAAGAACTGGCATGAAATGGTTACTTGAATGCACATTCCATTTCTGGTTGTGTGGGTCCCACCATTATTCACCAAATAATCCCACTGAGACCAGTCTCTTTCTCAACCCTACCCGTTCATGCATAGTTTTTCAGTGAAATGCTGAGCACTGGAACATGTAAGAGCTGTCCAGAGTCAACCAGAAATTCTCGAACTGACCTGAGTGTGAACTTTGTTCTTCCATGTTCATGTTTCATACTCTGTCTTCTAATCTGCAGTGGGCAAATATCTGCCATATACCTTCAAATGTGTGCATGTCATACATTAGATTTGCTGACTGATTCTCATTACATCCTCACCACCATGTGTTCCTTGGCTTTTTAGTAGATTCCCAATTTCAATAGATTTACATTTTTTCCCAATTTCATCTTACCATGTCTTGGTTCAACCTGCTCATCAGAGATTTTGTAGGATGTGCTGAGTTTCTGTCTGGATATGCATAAAAGTATTCAACACATGCAAATCCAATTATTTTCTGTATTGAGATTATCCATTTATTGTTTATTGAATAGGTTCTTATTATTAAGTTTACCTATTTATAATCCTGTTTTTATTAAACAACTTGGAACAATCAAGCTGTCATCTGCTGAAGTCCAAGATGTCTACAGTGTGATCTGTGGAAGACCAGCACAGGCAAGAAAACAGAAGAAGCAGCAAGGATGATAACCTTCAAAGCAGTATCAAAAGAAACCTGCAATCAGGCAGCTGGTGGAAAACAGCAGGTATTCCTTGATTTAGCTTGTCAGTCAATCAGCCCAAAGAATAAGTGATGAGTCATCAGTCCCCCTCAAAAAAAGAAATGTTGGCAAGGAAGAAATACAAAGCTCAGATATTAAAAATAAAGAGTTGAAATTAGTTGGCACATCTAGAATTAACATTGTCACATAAGTCAGCACCTTCCCAAATTGTTATTGTTAATTTGACATTTTGCTTATAGTATTTACACCCAACATATTCAACATTATTCTGCAGAACTGAATACAAAAGGACTTTTCTTTTCAAAGGAATTGCATGAGAAAAACACTAATAGTATAAATGCATGCATGCCTAATCATCCACAAGACCTTCTGAGGTTACCATAGCTTCCACTCAAGTAAGCACACCTAGCTGATAGGAGTTGTAGGAATTTATCCTGATAGGAGATGTAGGACTTTTCTGTCTAACCATGCATAGGATTTCACCCCAGGTTATGCTGATAGGGCTAATACCCTGACTCACATTTCCACATTGGGCACAATTACTGCTAGCAATCAGGCTTCCAGCATAGCTATACTTTCCTGTAGAGCAAATGGCAGATTCTCTTCCACTCAGTGAACAACTCAATCTAACAGATGCTTTCAGCTCAAGAGAAAAATATACATGCAAGAGTAGAAGTTTCAGTACATTCAAGGCGACAGTTGCTGCAGGGAATATTGGGCTCTTCTCAGAATACAATATACCATCTTCTCTCTTCCTTTTGGCCAGTATCAGCTGCCATTCTCAATCAAAAAAGGTCCCTGGGAAGGCCTAAAAGAAGGTGCTTCCAGATTAGCCATTCTGGGGCAAACTATAGCTTTCATCCACTCACCTTCAGGGAAAATCCAGGCAGTCGTCGTCAGCCTGTGAAAGTCCAGGGTTTTCTGTGTTGTTCCCTGCCTATATCCCCCCCGCCGCTGCCCCCCAGAACTGATTTGTGGCACTTTTCTGGTAGTAAAATACACATTAGTATGGCCATGTGTCCTACTTCACAAAGTTTCCTATTTGAAGTGCTATCAGATCACCTCTATTTTAAAAGGAATCCACTGTGCTGCTGTTATGCACTGCCAGGGCATCTCTGACTTATGGCACCCCTATGAATGAATACCCTCCAAAATGCCCTGTCCTCTCAGTTCTAGTAAATCAAGGATGTGGCTTCCTTTATGGAACTGAGCAGTCTCATATTTAGTCTTCCTCTTCTTTTTCTGCCTTTGCTTTTTACTAGCGTGATTGCTTTCTCCAGTGAGTTTGCCTTCTCATGATGTGCTTGAAGTGCACCCACATAGGTTTTGTCATTCTGCTTCCAGGGAAAGTTCTGACTTGATCTGACCCATTTGTTTGTCTTTCTGATGGCCCAGGGTATTAGCAAAGCTCTCCTCCAGCAACATGTTTTGAACACATCAATTTCCCTCTTGTCAGCTTCCTTCACTGCCCAGCTTTCAGTGTTATGCAAATCACTGTCCTCTTTTGTTCTCTTATTTTATCATACATAACTGGTCGCCCTAACCAGCCTGTCAAGTACAGGAAAGAAAAGCATTATTTTTATTGTAATTAATTAACCTTTAACTAGGTGCTTGAAGTACTGATTCACTATTCTTACTATCCTCTTAATTTTTAAAACAAACCTGAAATATTTCACTATACAAAGCAAAAAAATATGATCATACGGTAGAGCAGTTAAAGCTCTCTGCTCTGCGAAAACACAATCAAACAGATGTACAGTGATGAATAGTTATTCCAAGGGCAATTAACAAGAGCATAGGCAGCTAATGTATAAGACATGGGTCCTCAAACTACGGCCTGCAGGCCGGATCCAGCCCTCCATGCCCATTTATCAGGCCCACCTCAGAGGATTTGGACTCGCCTCGCCTTGCCTCACCACCCCTGCGGACACCGCTGCCTTGCCATGCATGTGCCTGCCACCCCCACCACCTTGCTGCGCACGCCACCGCACCTGAGCCCGCACCCACCACCACCGCCTCTCAACGGGCCCCCTGTTGAAAAAGTTTGAGGACCCTGGTATAAGACAGCACACTGGTCTACCTAGTTCAGCATTTTCTGCAGTGACTAGCAGTAACTCTTCGTGGTTCCAAGCAAGGGCTTTATAACCATAGCACAGTAGAGTTGGAAGGGACCTATAAGGCGATCAAGTCCAACCCTCTGCTCAGTGCAGGGCTCTAACTTAAAGCATCCCTGACAGAGGGCTGTCCAACTACCTCCTCCCAATGTGGGAGAACCCATGACCTCCCTTAGTGAATGGTCCCATTGCTGTCCTGCTCTAACCGTCAGGATATTTCTTCTGATATGCAGCCAGAATCTGCCTTCCTGTAACTTGAGCCCTTCATTCCATGTTCTGCACTCTGGAATGACTGAGAAGAGATCCTGGCTGTTCTCTGTGTGACAGCCTTTCAAGGATTTGAAAAGTACTTTCGTATTCCTCCTCAACCTTCTCTACTCAGGGCTAAACATGCCCAGCGATTACAATCTCTCCTCATAGGTCTTTGTCTCCAGACCCCTGATCATCCTTGTTGCTCTCCTTTGAACCCCCTCCAGCTTGTCTACATCCTTGCAGTGCAGTGCCCAGAAATGGATGCAACTGGTAAGCCATAGTTTGGGTAATGCAGCTAAAATAGCATTTTCCTTTTTTGCAGCCATATCACATGGTTGGCTCATATTCAGCTTGTGATCTACAGCAATTCCAAGTGCTTTCTCACATGTAGCATCGTTGAGCCAAGTAACCTCCATCTTGTAATTGTGCATTAGTTCCTTTGTCCTAGGTGTACAGCCAGGAATTTGTCCTCACTGAATTTCATTCCTTTGCTTTTAGCTCAGTGCTGTAGCCTATCAAGATCACTTTGAAATCTGTTTCTATTTTTTCATAGTATTAGCTATCCCACCCAATTTTGTGTCATCTGCAAATCTGATGCAATTGCCTGAGCCACTTCATCCAACTTGTTAATTAAAATTTTGAACAGCACTGGGCCCAGGACTGAGCCCCATAGTGCATTGCTTGTAACTTCTGCCCAGTCTGTAAAGATACCATTGAGAAACACTCTTTGAGCCCAATTCTGTACCCTTTCCCAACCCTGTCTGGATATGCAGAGACTGAAATCAGATGTTTTCCCCTGCCTTTTCTGTAGCATTGGCTTCCTTATAAAATTAATTAGCTATTGATCATATTCCATTATGACTGTGCCCATTTAAAAGGGCACTGCTGGATAATATAATGTTTTATTAAGGTCTAATGGGAAACCTCCATAGGAGCTGGGGCTTTATCCAGCTCCTTCCACCCTAGCAACAATGTTTCTCGAGGTAGTAGTCTTAGCCAGATTTTGAAATGGGAATTTATGGCTACACTTAAGCTAGAACGAGTGTGTATTGCACAATGATTACTCGATGTTCCTGGTGCCTATGCTGGGAATTTTTGAACAGGCTTGGCCAGTTAAAATAGATTGCAAAGATTTCTGACTCCCAGTTGCTTAACAATACGAACAGCAAGGCACTCAAACACACATATCATCCTAAATTATACTGTAAAGATGAAGAAAGCCCAGGGTAACTAGGAGTAGATTTTCGTTTGGATGGATTGGTACCCAGAACGAATTCCTAGGCATTGGTTTATTTCCTTCTGCACGTATTTCCCTTGCACCAGGCTCTGGCTGGTTAATCTCAGGTTTCACTACGCACAAACACATGCACGGTAGATCCTAGAAGTCCGAATGCTGCCCATTTATGGCAATAGAATCATTAATATCCTCACGGACACAACCCTATGGCCAAAAGAACAGTCCTATTTTTTCTTCATTATTATAATTTTACCCTTGTACCACTCTCCAACTGAAGATTCCTTAATATTGCTTAAGGAATAGCTGAGATCATGGCATCTGCCATGGCTTTTCCTTCCACTGAGCCAAGAGGTGGGATTCCTATGAGAGCACGACAGCTCATGATTTGCCTCTGGGGTTCACCTGGCTTCTAACAAGGAGAGCAGTGGAAGGCTTTGAACTAGACTGCTCCATGAAGTAAATGTTCAAATGCAAAGCATGAATAGCTGAGTGAGAAGTGTAAAAATTCTTTGATTGACCATTCAGTCTTAACGTCCATTTTAGTAAAAGTGTGATCTGGCTCCCTTGAGCAATGTAGAAATGTAATAAAGAGAATAAACTAATGAAAATTGCACTCTTTGGGAAGGACTTAACTATGCCTGACCTGGCCAAACCCTAATGTGCGATAGCACGCATACTTGTCTTATGATTGTGTGTGTGTGTGACCTCTATAATAAAATAGCATAAATACTGCATTTATTAAATATTCCTTACTCAGAAAGTGTTATTCTAGGTGAGATTTGTGGGGGGGGTTGAGTTTGTGTTTGTAAAGAGTACCTCATAAATAATGAACACAAAACAGATGTTTGTGTTTTCTGGCAGAGTGTCATGCTGTAAATAGTTTAAAACATTTATTAGCTGCTTGAGTGTTGACAGCGGACCTGACAGTGAGGTGCCTGTGAGCAGATGCTGAAGTTATTCAGAATCAGACACCATAAAACTTCATAGCCCAGAATCCCTCAGTAGCTCTTCTTCATGAAGGCACAATCATCTGTAACTTCTTTCAACCATGAAGCAAGGTGTGTGTTACTCTCACCATTCCCTGCAATTCCTAGTTTCAATGAGATGGCTTAGAGTCAGATAAACCAGCCTGCTGCAATCCAGTACCTTTAGCATGCTGGGACTTGTAGTCCTGCACTCCAAATTAATACCAAAATTCAAAAGGTTGGTGGCCACATCTGGACTTTGAAAGCATGTTTTGCTACTCTCACAAAAAGACAGAGGAGATTGTCCTGGGCATTTTGTAGATGGCAGAAATGATTTATAAAGTTAATGACTAATTACAAATCAATTATATGGCTAATTGCTTTATTAATGGCTTTCATTGTTTATAAATCAAGCCTCCATAGCCATGAAGTAGATCAGTTAGTAGCATTTCTGTATTTGAACAAGAAGTTTACCAGCTATTTTGATAATTGCACATGGATCTATGAGATACACTGAAAGTTCTGATTGTGGCTGAATTCAGCTTCCAATGGATGGATTTGCATGCATATGCAATTAAATGTATTTTGGCTAATTCAGTCCAGATGACACTATGCAGATGATCTGCATGCACTTTTTCTAAAGTTTACTATGGGAAAGCAGCCTTAAGAAAGACTACTGAAAGTATAAACAGGTATATTTACTTGTGCATTTCTAGTCATTTTGATGTATATATTTACTCAATGAGGGATTTAAATATATGTGCACTCCAAAGCAGTGATTCCCAAGTAGTAGAATAGGATCAGTAGTTTATTCCCAAGGTTTAGGCTGCATTCAGGCAGGTGGATCCTAATTTTAATAAATCATTACCCTTCCATTGTAAGCGACAATGGAATTGCAACTAATTTTCCGCAACATCAAGGAAATGTCTTACTGATTCCCCAAGACTCCTAGGAGCATTTAGCAGCCAGTTCAAGTAAGAAAGTAAATAATACCTTGGATGTAGTGATGCAAAGATTCACCAGGAATCCAGCTCTCTTGAGCTTGCCAGACTTCTTTCTCATGCTCAGCTCTGGCCAAGGAAGTGAGTCAAGCTGACATCAAGTCTGCAGACATTCAGGAATGCTAGCAGGCCTCTTCTTTGTGCTGATTTTTTGCACAAAGTAGGCAAAGTCTGCAAGTCGTGTGAAGTAGCAGAACTCTGCTTGCACTGAGAGTGTGCTGGTGGTGGGCAATGTATACCCAAGCCAGCTGGTTTTTCTAGCTATACTCTTGCTAGCTATACTTGCGTGATGGTTGGATTCTCTTCCTGCTGAACACCTCACTATTGCTCAGTGCAAAGTGGACTTAGTCAGAGAGAAAGCAGGTCAGAGTCTGGGGACCCAAGCCCTGGAAATCTAAAGGATTCCCACTCCCAAACTGAATTCTTCATATATCACTACTTGGATGACTCTCAGTAAGCCCTGCTGCCTGGACAATAGTAGAACATTGTCTTAGGAGGGAGCTAAACAAAATGGATTTGCCTGACAAAACCTGTTTTGTGGTCCACTTTACCTCTCCTGGAGGAGTGAATGGAATGTTAATTGTCCATAAAATGATTTTCTAGCCTAAATCTTTAGCGAGGCTGGCCTGATGAACGTTCTCCAAAGGACTCATTCTCTGCAACTGAGGACAGTAGTGAGACTGGCTGGAAGGCCCTGAATAAGGTATTGAACTGCCCTAAGCAGCCCACATAGCCCATGCTTCAGCATGTGGACAGACCCAAAGGCTTTTCTGGGAGGTGGGGTGGCTCAGGACAAGAGGCTGTACTTGTTCTCCGTGTTCATCCTTCTGCTGCCATATACAACAATGGGCATGATGACTTTGCTTCTGTGAGTGAGAAAGCTCCCATTCACCGGTATAACCATTTGAAAAAAAATCACCAGTAGAACAGGATTCTACTATGCTTATTGATGCTTCATTTTTATTTCTTTTACTCATATGGCTTCTAAAATTTGCTGGGCACTTTACTGCACATAATGGCTGAAAGCCCTTTTAACAGGGAACATTAAATCCCCATTATATGAAAAATATGATTAATGATCTAATCAATTTCCTGGCACTGATTAATGGTTAATATATGCAGCTCTGATCAGTTATGTTCCATTTCCTTGACTCCTAGCATCAGGGGAGCCCAGTATTAACAGTGGGGATTACATTTTCTATTGACACATGGTTGTTCATATTTACAGCTCTTCAGTTTCCATTATCAGTTATGGTGACCAGACTAAAGCTAGGTTAAGCATTAGTAAGGTATTCCATGATGATTCTAGGTGAGACCTGGGGAGAAGTACCAAGTCACACCAAGCCAGAACATCACAATTTCTGGCACTAGCCACACTTTCAAAGGTTCGCATGATCATGGTAAATGAAGAAGTCCTAGGTTAGGACTGATAATGGCATTCAGCTGGTTCTCTGAATTCATTTGTTTAGTCTGTAGTCCTTTTTTTCTTGTTCTGTAGTAATCCCTTGAAATGTAATAGAAGTATGTAAAAATATGAAATCACAGCTTTGTCTGTTTATAATGGAACCTATAATTCTTGTAAAAAACCAAGACCCCCTTCCCAAAAAAATCCCCAAAAGAATGATGGTTTAATAATCTGGAGCTGATAGAAATTGCAATAATCTTAATGTACCAATAACGCCCTGACATTATTTGCCCTTAAAAATATATGCACATGTCATGGGTTTCAAAGGAAGCCAGTGAAAGCCTTTTGTTTTGAAATCCACTTTTAAAGTAACTAGTACATCCTAGAACAGTTGAGATTAAAAATCATTAAATTATGTTCCAAGCCTGGTTAATTAATTCCTTCCAACTGAAGGGAGAAAATACCATTTACAAATATAACATGAAAAGCCACTTTGTGATATGTACGTTCTTTTTTTTTTTTTTTTGCCCAGAGACTTCCCTAGTGCCTACTTCTGGTTTAGGAGTTAGAAAAATAGGCATCTCACAGAGAATGGCAGAAGTGTTTGGATAGTATCCAATGCTAGTCTAATCTAAGTTCTATTCATCTGAATGGGTCTGTTCTAACAAGCATGAACACTGAATGCAACCCATTGAGCTCCTCATAGAGTGGTAAAAAAGTGGACTTAAGTGTCTGACAGTCTCCCTTTTCAGCACCATATAAAGGTGCCTACTACTATATCAGTCTAGTCCTGTCCTTGTAAGCAGACCTGACTAGCTTACCCCCGAATTATCAGTTAGCTGGGGGGATGCTGAAGTGGGGAAAGGGAGCTCTTACTGGGAGCTGATCTCCAAAAGGAGGAGGAGCAGCAGCAGCAGCAGTACGGGGTGGGGGACTTGGGATATGTGCCTATTCCAGCCACTGCGATGAGAGGTGCTTATCTCAAGGCCAGACTCCCCAGGTGGACAGGTAGGCCCTGGGAATAACCAAGAAGTACAGTTGGGAAGGGACCTGGAGCAGGGGAGTTTTTCAGGCATAGATGAGGCATAGTCAGCAGTTAGAGGTCCAGTTAGAGGATCAGTGTGCAGTGAGGAGATGTGCTTGTTTTCAGAAGGCTCCTCCCAAAGGGATGAAAGCAAGGCATGATCATAAGGAAAATTCCTGGAGGTTAATACTAGATCCGGTTCAGTGAACCATCCTCTGCATGCTCAGAGTTCGTTCTGGGTGTCTGTGCATCTGGAAACCACTTGGGTCAATAAAGAAAAAAAGCGGAAGGAAGTTCTGTGGATGAGATTGTGCAAAGGGAGGAATCCTAGCTCATGACAGGTCTGGTCTTCCTGCCACAACCCACTACATCCCTATAGTGGGGTCGGAAGAAGAAGCTTCCTTCCTTTAGAAGCCCACTTATTTTCTGTGGTGGAGAGGAGGGATTCTGCCCCCAGCCCCGCCATTGCCAGCCTGCTCCTGCCTCAGTCACTTGTCACTTATGGCCCCCATGTTCTGACTTAAATACAAGGCTGCTCTATTCCATGCTCTCAAAAGTCTTTGTCAAAGTTTGAGTGCGTATTATTAATATTATTAGAACATTTCTATGCCGCCCCTTGACGAAGCCTCGGGGCGGCTTACAAACACAATAAAATACAATAAAATACAAAAATAACTATATAAAATTAAAATTAACAATATAAAATAAATAAAAATATAAAATATAAAAGAAGTCGCCCTGGCCAGATAAATAAGCAAATATTGTTAACAATTAAAGTGACGTTTAAATAAAAAGGTCTTCACCTGGCGCCGAAAAACAAGTAACGACGGCGCCAGGCGGACCTCTCTGGGGAGCGCATTCCATAGATTGGGCGCCACTGCAGAGAAAGCCCTCCTCTGAGTATCTACCCTCCTAATTTCTTTCATGGAGGGTTCCCGGAGAAGGGCCTCTCCTGCAGATCTCAAGGGGTGGTCGGGCATATATGGATGTAAGCACTCCTTCAGGTAACCTATATCAGGTAACGTATGGGGCAGCAGGGAGGCATGAGAGGCTGGCTTGTTCCGTATTGATTAGCCTATTTCACAGATGAGTGTCTTCTATTCCAAAAGCTGGCAGAGGACTGTCCCCTATTTGAATACACCCTTAATCTGAAGGACCATCTGTTTAAAGTAAAAAAAAAAAAAACCCTTACAAAGGCTGAGCAGGTGCATTGAATTTGCCCACCAATAGTTAGCTCCAGGATAGCAGACCTGGGAAGAATGGTGATCATAGACACAGTCTTCCCTACTATGGCGACATTTACTGTATTTCTTTTTAAATTCTACGTATTTGTAACCATTCATGTTTGCAAATGCATTCGCATATACAAACGTCAAATACATTGATGTTCCTCTTTGGGGCTGGGGTGTGTGTATGTGGGTTGTTGGTGGTGGTGATTTTGTTTTTTGGTTGTTGTTGTTGTTGTTGCGTTGCTTTGTTTTGCTGGAAATGTGCAAATAGCCACCCTAGCTTGCTACCTGAAAAGACATTTTAACAGTAGGTGCCATGTTGAACCCTTCAGCATGCAAAGCATCAGTTCTTCCACTGAGCTATGGGCCAACTCAAGAAGTATAGTCTAGTGCAGAGACCTTTTAGCACTCCCTGCAGTGAGAATGGGGTGTGTGCAGCCTTCCAGATGTTGCTGGGCTGCACATCTCATCAGCACTAGCACACATACCCAGCGATGTAGGATAATAGAAGTTGCAGCCCAACAACATCTGGAGGCCCATATATTCCCCATCCTTGATCTATAGACTCTTCACAGTAGCAAGTAAAGTTCCAATGTGTCGTGTGCTCAGTCCTTGGCTCTGTGCAGTCAAGCTGTCAAGTGACATTTCTAATCAATTACATTTATTTTGCAAGCTATAAACAAGCAAGTGTTGCCTCAAGCTACAGACAGTGTCCTCTTGCATCCAAAAGAGTTAAAACTTCAGACAGGCTTTGCAGAACACAGAGCCTCGCAAGCTTCAGGTCGTTATCTGGGCCAGAGGACTTTGAAAGAGAGTTGTCACAAAACTGACACTTGTCTGCCAAGGCACAGTTTTCTCAGGCTGAACAGGCTATCAAGTCTCTCCCTTAGAGTGGATCAAGTCTTCACGCTCTGCATGACCCTGCATTGCTTCTCCATGATCTTCTAACGCCTACCTCATGTGTCACCTATTCCAACCTTCCTCTTTGTTAGGCCATTCCCATTGGTTCAGAGGCTCCAGTTGTCCTCTGAAGGATCAGACCACAACTAAGTTTCTTCTGATCGGTCTCTGCTGGTCTCTCTGATTTCCCGCTTGCACACGCTTGGCACATCAGCAATGCCTTTCACCCTCCCCTTCTCAACTGACTCAAAGTCAGTTTCCATGTTTTCACAGGTGCTTGGCCTGGTCCTACAGGAGTAGTACAGGTTCTTCTGCTACAGAAGAATCTAGAACTAAGCAGAAATTTACAAGGCCCAAAAGTCAAAGGCAAGCAAATGCTAGTAATTTCTAACCAAAGGCCCAGTTGCACCTCACAATAGCAAACTGGGTTGTTTAACCCATGATTCACAGGGTTGAACACCACCTATGATTTGCTTCCACATTTTGTAAATGACCTGTGATGGGCCACTCAGAGGATGCAAACACAGACTGCTATGCAGTGGTTAAGTGAACAACAGATCATGGATTACATTGGTCAGGGTTTGCATGCCATGCTCATAACTGCTGATTAAGCCAACTGGAGATTGTTCATAATACTTAAGTGGTCTGTGTACAGTATGCATTCCAGTAAATCATAACGATAACATGTGAACTGGACCTTTATCTTGTTGGGTTGTTTGGGGAGATTATTAAGTGCTTTTAAAATTATCTAGAATTACACACACACACACACGAATAGAAGTGTAAATAGTTAGGGCTGTACAGTTTGGCATGCACCATATTTATTCAATTTTTTTTATTCTGGATGCATGTAAATGACAAACTAGCATTAGCAGTGTGTCTGTTTTTCATTGGCACTGAAACTTAACATATTTTCTGAAAGGCAGTAGCAAAGAAAAGCATTGAATCTGATACCTGAGAAGCAATCATAAATGTAGAATTCTTTTATAAAGCAGCTTCAAAATAAGAAACATTAATTTCTCAAAAGTGTGTGTGTGTAGTGGGGAATAAAGCTTCCTATGGGGAGAACCCTTTTCAGCCTTTTCAGAAACTAGAAAAATAGTGAAACTCTGCAATGTATTTATGAGCAATTGATGACATTATCATTTACAGCATTACTACTACCAGTACTTTGCTATTATTTACTACCAGCTTCTTATATGCCAGAAAAATGTATGTTACGTTAGCAGATGCAGAGATGCCTGTGAAGAAACTGAGTTTGGCAAAGAGACATAGACTGTAGTCAACATGTCTAACACAATTGAGTTTCTAATTCTAGTCTGATTCCCCCCTCTCTATTTTTGGAAGCATAATAGCAGGTTTCTCCTTCCTTTCTCACTCTAACATTTAAGTTCCATCACTCCTATCAAAGTGCACTTCTACTTAAAAATAATAAGGGGGAAAAAAACCTTGCCTTCAGCTTTTCTTCTAATCTAGGTTGATGGGGAATTTCAGCTAATTGCTCACTGGTGTGGGTGTGTGACTATTTTAAATCTCTTTTGGGAATAAATGCTTCAATTGGGATTTAAAGATATTTGAAAATAACCTTAAAGCAAGTGTGGAGAAGCTCTTACAGCCAAAGGTTGAAGTTAATCTCAGAGAAGTTCTTAGGGCCCCATTCCAATGGTTGCTGGTACCTGGCAGGCCCAACATGTTGTTGTTTAAAGCTCTTACGGCAGGCCTAATCAGGCATCCTAGCCGTCCCAGTCCAATCCCTCCCACTACCCCAAAAGACCATGCCTCTGGCTCCAACCCCTTTCTCCCAGCCTCTTATTGGCTGGTGTTTATCAGCTTTTGCGTGGTCTTTGCCCCCATTGTAACAGGTTGAAATGCCTCTGCTAAGATTTAGTGACTGGGCAGTTGGAGCAAAAATGGTTGGCATGTTGGTATTTTGACCTTTCAATTTTGACTCTTTTGTCTTTAGCCCCATGAATCATTGGAATGTAGCTGAAAGAAGTTCTTTAAATCTGGTTCTGAAGAGGCATTTCAGTGATTAAGAATGTGGGGAAAAACTACAAAAGCTGGAAACCACCAAACAATTGGTGGTTAAGAGAAAGGGGATGACTTCCAAAAGTCATGTTAGGGTCTAGAACTGAGGTTCCTCACATCTGCCTTAAGCCAATAATCAGCAATAAATAAATCTGATCATTACTTTTAATCAAAGATCTGCACTGAACAAGGAGAAAAAGATATTACCGAAAAAGGAAGTTCTCCAGATACTATGTATTACCTAAGTATCCTCGCCTTTCCTCCTTGACTGAATAATGTGGTAAGCTTGTGAGGGTTATCCCACAGTGATCTTCAGACAGATGGTCTTCTGCATCACACCACACATTTACTCCCACAACTGCACCACACCTACATGCACACTGGGCAATGGAACAGCTGAGTGGGAGAAGATGCCCTCTGCAAGCAAGAGGTCCCAGATTTACTCTGAGTCATCTCCAGCTAGAACTGGGAGCAGACAGAATGTGGAAGGCTGAGGTAATCAGTAGTGAGCTATAGCAATCAATGGCTGAATTCAGACTGAAGCAGATTCCTGTGTCTCATATGGGCCGAACTGCATGTTTCACTACAGCCCCAATTCAGTTCAGGACTGTGATCATTCAGGAGGTGTGGATTTAAGTCTGCCTTGAGATTTTTATGCCAGAAGGAAAAACAAACGTACAAACATGCAAACTAGTGGTGTTGCGATGCTTCAGGATATTTGAAGGTACACCTGCAGTTCATGCATAAGGAACACTGGAGCTCCTGACACTTCCTGTGAGACTGTTTGTAGCCTTCGTCCAACATAGCCCTATGGCCATTCAAAATAACAGCCAAATATTACAGCCATTCAGCAGGAGAGGCCATTGCTATTGAGCATGAGCTGGACCAGGACTCTTGAGATGCTTTAGGGATTCTCTTTCAATGAACCTCTACACAGCACTGACACTGATTTTCTTTCCTGTAGGGCTCCCTGTATTAGTCCATTCCTGTGGCCACTCAGAATGACATATGAGTATCATAGCCATTTTGAAGGAGGGACCATTGCTACGAGAACATTGCTACTTCAGGAGAATTTGGGATATTTGTAGGTACTTCTCCCGTTATATCAGGGCTCCTAATCTTGCTGTGGGGTGACTATTATCAGTATAATGCATTCCTATGGCCATTCAGAATGACAGCTGAACACTATTGCTCTCTGGAAGGAGAAGTTCCTACCATGGATCAAGTGTGGGGTTGGGACTTCTGTGATGTTTGGTGATATTGCCGCAGTGTAGCTGAATAGATGTAGAGCTCCTAATCTTTTCAGTGGGGCAGCTTCAGCTTGTGTCAGTCCGATGATTCCTGTGGCTGTGCAGGAGGACATCTGAACATTGTGGACATTTTGAAGGAGAAGCCATTGATATGGGCCATGTGTCTCATCAGGTCTTTTCCAGTGTATTCTCATGACCATTCAGAAGTAACTGCCATTTGTAAGGGGAGATTGCTGGGTGAGGGATGGGGAGAGACATTTGCTAGCCTGGAAATAAACCTTGGCACTTTTAGCCATCCCCCTTCCCAAGCCCATGTCTAGCCTATTTGGAAATGGTCCCTATAGATCATTCTGTAAGACCACAATAATCTTTTTCATTATTTTATGATGGCTTTGCCTCTTTTGAGATGATCCCTAAAAACTGCTGGGTTATGGATCATACAGCTGTTCCCTAACACCCCTATGGAAGGAAGGGTTTCTATTTGGAGTTACTTTCTAAGAAAGTCAAATGTTACTTTCTTGCAGATACTTTGAATTTAATCATTAAAATGTTCCAGTATTTTCTTATGGCCATTCAGAATAATCCAATGTATCCTTGCCCTCCTTTGCAGTACCTCCCACAAGATGGGGGCGTAGGAGGAGGTGAGACTCAGGAGGCATTAATGACTCACACTTCTGGCTTTCATGTTCCTCCTGTTTAATTTTCAAAGTATGAACTTTGTATCCCCCATGGTAAATTTCTTTTTCTTTTTCCTTTTGAGGATTACTGATGCCTTATATGGGAGGAAATGCAAGCATTCACTTTGGATATTATAAAATAAGTGCAACAACAACAATGAAGAGGAATTGTGAGACATGTGAAACATCACAAGTGTAGCCTCCTCATTACAATCCTCTATATATTTTATGATACTAAGTTTGTACTACAATACAATACTCCTCCTCTTCCCCCATTTTTGAAGCCAGCCCAAAACTACCTTAGAAACAGGGCAAGCTTGGGCTTGAGAGCCCTGTCAGTGCTTTCTAGTGAGCACCCTTGTCTATCAGCGGACCCTGGTGGGCTTCCTTGAGAGCAGCAGCAGTGCTGGACAGCTAAGTTTAACCACTATTTTAATTTCCTGTAATGCCCTTGAGTGACTCAATGTCTGAAGGTATTATGGGAAATTAAAACTAGAGCTACACCCAATCATCCAACACTGCTCAGAGTAAAGCCCAGAAGAAAATAAATAAAGGAATGAATAACCCCCCTCCTCCCTAAGCAGAGAGACTGCAACTCCAGCATCAGGGTTACTTGCTCTTGCTTACTTCTCCAAATAGGCTGCCTTCCAGGGAAGATTCTGGTTTAGCCTAGTAGTACAGAGGTAGGCAACAGAGTACCTATGGTCTCCAGTGACTACTGAGCACCTTTCTTGGTGTACATCTTGGTGCCCTTCCACTTAAGAAAAGTAGCTCACTTTCTTACCAGGAGCTGGTCTTGGGTCAGTGCAAAGTGAGGCCTTTCCACTGCTGCCATCTTCATTTCTCATGAATGCCTCTGGACCACATGTTTGGGTTCAGAGACATTCTTAGCAAATGAAGATATGAGAGAGAGAGAGAGAGAGAGAGAGAGAGAGAGAGAGAGAGAGAGAGAGCGAGAGCGAGCAGGGGTAGGTGAGAGGGGAGTATGCATGGCAGAGTTGCGGGAAGAGGAAAGAGAAGGCTTTGCCTTATAAGAAATCCATTTCCACTGGCAATGAAAGCAGTGAGTTCGAATGAGCTTTTTAGTGTGTTGTGGTTCTAACCCCCACCTGTTCCTTATACTCCATTTCTGGAGTAGCCATTTTATTGTGCGGTCCACTAGAGCTTCCTAGATTACAAAAAGGCCCAAAATATTTCCTTCTCCCCGTTGTAATCCATTTCAACATCACACTGTTAAATATGGGCTGTTCCATGCATCTACCTCCAAAAGTGCATTGGCAAACCTCCAAAAATACCATGGCCCAGTGTTGTTAAATTTTATTTTCTACACAATGAAAATAAAAGCAGTGTGTCTGATCAGTATATTTGTTCCAATGTAGCAGCGATCTTGGGTTCTATTCAGTCTTATTTTGCTTTCCACAAGACTTTCCTTTGACTCTACAGCATTGCTCAACATGATCAGTGACTGCATGATCAAGCCATGATTTGCATGATATTTCTAGCTCCTGAATAGCCTGAAGTGCCTGATGCTGTCCAGTCTTGGGAGCTAAGCAGGGTTGGGCCTGGTTGAAATCTGGATGGGTGACTAAATGTAGTGAACCACCCAGATTTGTTTAAAAGTTGCTTGTTAGCAACATGCTCTCTGGGCAGCCATTACAATATAAAATTATAGAAATAAATGTAATGATAATAACCAATAAAACTTGGCAGATGGAAGTTGTTCTCAGATACTTTCCATGACCTGAACCTCAAATGCTGCACTTTTCAATGGGGAAAGGTCAGATGCTCAGCTACAAGTGAAAATCAAAGGACGAATAGACACAGAGTGATCCAACCGATTGTATGGGCCCGCCCCCGGAGTCGGATGGATCCGGATGGATTCCTGAAGGCCCTGGGGGAGTTTCCGGCTGACAAGACTGGTGCTCCTGTCGAGGCTTTGGTCGAACTGTGGAACGGAGAGATGACCAGGGCTGTGGACACGATCGCTCCTAAGCGTCCTCTCCCACCGGGCAGAGTCCGCTCTTCCCCTTGGTATACACCTGAATTACGGGCGATGAAGCGAGTTGCGAGACAGCTAGAGCGTAGGTGGAGGAAATCACGGGATGAATCTGACCGAACACACTTGAGACCCCACTATCGGGCCTATGCTGTGGCGGTGAAGGCGGCGAAAAAGAAGTTTTTTTCCGCTTCCATTGCCTCTTCACAATGCCGTCCAGCGGAGCTTTTTCGAGTGGTGCAAGGCCTGGTTCGCCTGGGTCCTAAGGAAGATCCGATGCCACCCTCAAAGGCCCGCTGTGACGACTTTGCCAGGCATTTCAGGGAGAAAATCGCTCAGATTCGTCACGAGCTGGACTCTACTAATGAATCAGAGGTCTCTGAGGAGTCGCCAATGCCACCGTCTGGTCCAAAATTATTGGAGGAATTTCAATTATTGCGGCCCAATGATGTGGACAAGGTGCTTGGAAGAGTACGTCCCACCACTTGCCTATTGGATCCTTGCCCGTCTTGGCTAATAAATAACTCCAAGCACGGGATTGGGACCTGGATCTTGGAAGTGGTTAAAGCTTCTCTGAGGGAGGGTCGAGTGCCTGCCCCTTTAAAGGAGGCGGTAATACGACCGGTCCTGAAGAAAGCGTCACTGGATCCAGAGATGGCCACTAACTATAGACCTGTGGCCTACATCCCGTTTCTGGGCAAGGTGTTGGAGCGAGTGGTGGCGGGACAACTCCAAGCACTCTTGGATGAAACTGATTATCTGGATCCTTTTCAGTCCGGCTTCAGACCCGGGTACAGTACTGAATCTGCCTTGGTCGCCCTGTACGATGACCTGTGCAGGGAGAAGGACAGGGGGAGTACATCCCTGTTGGTTCTTCTGGACCTCTCGGCGGCTTTCGATACCATCGACCATGGTATCCTTCTGGATAGACTTGCGGGATTGGGGGTTGGAGGCACTGCTTTGCAGTGGTTCCGCTCCTATCTCGACGGTCGATTCCAGAAGGTAGTGCTGGGGGACCATGTCTCTACGTCATGGCAGCTATGCCATGGGGTACCACAGGGCTCCATTCTATCCCCTCTGCTATTTAACATCTATATGAAACCGCTGGGAGAGGTCATCAGGAGGTGTGGGCTGCGGAATCATCAATACGCTGATGATACCCAGCTTTACCTCTCGTTCTCCACTAATCCAGGTGAGGCAGTGGCTGTGCTGAACCGGTGCTTGGCCGAGGTAAGGGAATGGATGAGGGCCAATAAACTGAAACTCAACCCAGACAAGACGGAGGTCCTGTTGGTTGGCGGATTGGGTTTCGGAGAGGGTGGATTTGACCTGGTCCTGAATGGTGCAACACTCCCTCTTAGGGATAAGGTCCGCAGCTTAGGAGTACTCCTCGACCTGGAGCTTTCTTTGGAAGCTCAGGTGACAGCGGTAGCGAGGAACGCCTTCCTTCAGCTTCGGCTGATTAATCAGCTGCGCCCCTACCTGGAGTACGACTGCCTGGCGACGGTGACACACGCGCTGGTGACTTCCCGCCTAGACTTCTGTAACGCGCTTTACGTGGGGCTTCCCCTGAAGACAGTCCGAACACTTCAATTGGTGCAAAATATTGCTGCCAGGTTGCTGACGGGGACTGGGCGTTATGCTCACATGACTCCAGTCTGCCGTCAGCTTCACTGGCTTCCCATTGAAGCCCGGGCCCAATTCAAGGTGTTGATTATGACCTACAAAGCCCTAAACGGCTTGGGTCCTGGCTACCTGAACGAGCGCTTACGTCTGTATATGCCCGACCACCCTTTGAGATCTGCGGGAGAGTCCCTTCTCCGGGAACCCTCCATGAAAGAAATTAGGAGAGTAAGTACCCGGAGGAGGGCTTTCTCTGCGGTGGTGCCCAACCTATGGAATTCACTCCCCAAAGAGGTCCGCCTGGCACCGTTGTTACTGGTTTTTCGGCGCCAGGTAAAGACCTTTTTATTTAAACATCATTTCAATTGTTAAAACATATGATCTGGCCAGGGCAACTTCTTCTTCCTTCTCTTTCTCCTCCTATATTTTTATTTTATACTGATAATTTTAATTTTATTTTTGTAAATCAATGTATTTTTTGTATTTTTATATTTAATGGTAATTTATTATGTACTATTGTATTCCAGTGTATTTTATCATGTTGTAAGCTGCCCCGAGGTTTTGGCAAGGGGCGGCATAGAAATGCTATAATAACAACAACAACAACAACAACAACAACAACTTGAAGTTTTGCACTGAACAGGGTGCTGGAGTCAATGGTCTTCTTGGCCCCTTTCAACTCTACTGTTTTTTTGCTGCTATGATACACACCACTGTGACTCATTCTTTATTATTCCTCTAATTAAATACGTCATACAGTGTTAGTGCTTCTGAGTCACCAGTAAAGTTTGCCCACAACAAATATCATTTCTGAAAAGTCAAATCATCAGGAGATACAGAGGATCTTAACTCCAGCTGGGCAGGAAACAAGCACATGAATAGTTCAACATCTCTCATAACACATTGCTTCCTAACTGATCACAGGGATTCTCATATAAAATATTTATTTGTTCCTACACCTTCTATCTTAGACTTTGTCACAGAAAGAAACTACAGGCTCATCAAGATCTTCCTGTTAAGTAAGCCATCATCAGCAAACACCACGGAGATGTCATGTGAAGGCATGATTTATGTGCTCCATTAGACATTAAAATATTTTTAATGCAGTGCATTGACAAGAAGACCCAAGAGTAAATAAACTGCGTCTCTTTGCAAGGCTGTTTTACTTGCAGATCTGTAACTGCTGCTGCTTCTACCTGCCAGGAGCCGTTAGGAAACCTCAAAGCAGCTCGCAGCTGACATTTCAATAAGCAGAGAGAATACTTGTGACTGTGCAGAAAATAATGAAAGATAAGAAAAATCCACATTTTCTTCCCATATGAGCTGTGTTAGAAGGCACAGTCCATGCGCCACTGAACATGTCTTGCTTTCCATTGCTTCACGTTTCTGTTTTCCCTGGAAGGGTCTGCTCAGACCCTTCTACAAATATTCAAGGACTTTGGCATTCTGTCACAGAGTAGATAAATGCAATAGCTACACCCAGTGGCAAATGGGATAATGGGATTTTCTAAGCAAAGCCCCTTTTTTCAGGCCATGTCACAATAATCATGGAATCAAAGAGTTGGGAGGTCCTCAGAGGTCATTTAATCAAATCCAGGTTTTGAGGTTCTTCAAGCAAGATACCCCCCCTTAGGTTCCCCTCCCTCAGTGAGACTTCCATCTCATCACTGTTGTCACTGCTATGGTTCTTCACCCACTTCTTTTTCATAATAGCTAGAGTTTGTTTACTTGACAGGCAAACAGCCAGTGGGCAGGCATGCCTGTCACTCTGTCTTCTTGTCTGGGCAGTAGTCTGGGCAGTGCGAGAAGAAGGTGAAGAAGTAGCTTGTCACTGGGTCCCTGCTGGGGTATGGGCTTTCAGCAAATGCCCAACCATGGCTATGTCTGATTTTACCCCCGAGACCAATCAGATGACTTCCAGGTGTTTTAGATTTAATTCCCATTAGCTCTGGCCAGCATCCCTACTCTGTATGTTTATATGATACAGAGATACTAATTAGAGAATAATCCAAGCTTAATTTCCAGAGAGGAAAGCTAGATGAAAGACATCACAGAATCTCAGGTGTCTATCACATAATATTTTTCATTTCTACTAAGGACAACACAGTTGGACTAATTTTCTCCCCTTCTGTCAATTAGACACCAGAATCCATTGATGACCCTCGGAAGAAAAGGAACTGGCATAAATGAACAAACTGAAAAGTTTTGTTGTTGTTAGTCGCGAAGTCATGTCCGACCCATCGTGACCCCATGGACAACACTCCTCCAGGCCTTCCTGTCCTCCACCACCCCCCAAGTTCAGCTAAGCTCACACCAACTGCCTCAGTGACTCCATCTAGCCACCTCATCCTCTGCCGTCCCCTTCTTCTTTTGCCATCTATTGTTCCCAGCATTAGGCTCTTCTCCAGGGAGTCCTTCCTTCTCATTAGGTGGCCAAAGTATTTGAGTTTCATCTTCATATTTGAGTTTCATCTTCACTGAAATGTTTAGCAACAGCCAATATTTTAAGGCACTTTCTTGAAAAGGCATTTTGCAAGCATAAATGGAAGAGGAAAGAATGAACTTGCCCTATTGGTTACCCAGCAGATGCTGCTATGCCTTCTTTTTCCTCTTCTTTGTAAATAGTATTGTAGAATGCTGTTAAGCAATCTCAGGAGCATGCCTGTGACAAAAATAATCTCACTGGCTTTGCAAAGTGAGAAGCCACTCTGTTTAACCAAGGAGCACACAAGACTGACGATTCTGTCTGAAGGCTGTCCTCTGTTTGAAAGGTTGCCCGTGCACCTTTGGACAAGAGACCTTAACTGAGTGCTCATGATTCTTCTCTTGTGGTAATGTGTAGGTGCTTTACATACTGCAGGGCTTCTCCCTTTCTTTGCGAACATTTCTACATCTTTGTGTATTTACTATATATTTATTATATCAATATCCCATCATTTTGTCTGCAAGTAACCCAGGGCAACTTACAAAAACCTATTCCTTCTCCTCCTCTCCATTTTCAACAAGCCAGTGAGGTAAGTTAGGCTACAAACTGGTGCCCTGCTCAAAGTCACCCAGTAAGCCTCTTGCTCAAACAGGGCGTAGAACAGAGATCTCCTGGATCCCAGGCCAGCAGTCTAAGCTCTAACCCACATTTTTAGATCAAGGAAACCATATTATCTGTGAATGGCAGGATGGCAGGCATGTTTACATAGTTACATAGTTCCACTGCATCACATTCCCAGCTAGTGGTTGTATAATGCGACATATAGAAAGGCAGAGAAGGAAAGGCCTCAGTAAAGAGCCAGACTTACACCTACAATGAATGTAGAAGCCCCAGTAAGCTGCCAGGTTGAGTCTCATCTAGAAAAGACCCAAGTCTTTTTTAAAATAGAAGACCCACCAGAAGTGAGAGGCAACGGGCTGAGAAGTTACCTGTCATCAGTCCCTGGATAGCAGATGCTCAGTCACAGTCTTTCCCACTAAGATGAGATATACTATATTTCTATTTAAGGTACAATATTTATGGTATTTCCAAATTTGTAACCATATACATCTGTGCCTTCTTTTGTCTTCTTTGGGTGATGCTTCCATAGCCAGAACTAGTTGAAGCACCCGGAACTATGGCTTTCCCTCATTCTACACAGAGAAGTGTAATTGGGTGGAAGGCAGTCTGCCAATACAGCCCCTCCAATCAGTTCATTTCAGAGAACCGTGGACAGTATCCAGCACTGCCTGCATGCTACCAGTACCTACCACCAGCTCAGCAGAAAGCCAGTGGACTGGAAACAAATGGAATTCAGTGAGAAGACTTGTTTCCCGAAAGGTGCAGAAGAAAGCTCTACTGGCCCTGCCTATTCTGGAAACAAGTGTTTCCACTCATTCCTGGGGTTGCTTCAAGTGCTAGCAATGCAGGATATCACCCTATATACCCTCTTCTGAAGGGCTGTCACTCTTGATGGTCATTGGAGGAAGCCTCACTTTTTGCCAGCTATCCTTCTCCTCCCCACCATGGCCTCTCTCAGGAAATGCACATGTTCCATCACTCTCTCTCTATGCCATTTCTTGACCACAAGATAGCAATAGCTCAAGAGTGACAGCTTCCAGAGAAATATCCTGCCTTTTCTCTGTTTTTCAACATTTTGGAAACTAAACATTTTACCTTGATCAAGTGGGATTAAAACAAGGCTGAACAACCTATGGCCCTTCAGACAAGCAGCCTCGTGGGTGGGTTGTATTTCTTGTTCTTCATTCCTCAACGGCAAGTGCTTTCTCCTATTTTAATTCAGGAAAAAAGTGTGGTTTTGCTATCAGAAATTAGGGTGCCACTACCTAGCGTGCTGTTTCTTTCTTCCTCCTTGCAAGCATTCCCTTGACCTGTGCAAAATGGCTTGTGCCAGCTGCCATGGAGGAAAAGCTCTGAGTCAGCTATTCTTTAGTCTGCCACTTTTCTGTCAGTTCCATTTTTAGTACCATGTCTGGTTTTCCATGTTTGCTACAAAAGGCTGCTCTATTGTTTATGTAAAATGGAAGCCTGAGCACTTGGAATGAATTACTTATTTGAAAGAGCAGCTATTGGCAAGGTCACCTTTATGCTTCATAGCATTCAGGTATATTTACTGACTTTCAGCAATGGAAGCTGGGAAAAAATAAAGAAATGTTGTTCTTCCAGCTATTGTACTATGATGAGTTTGTAGAGTTTGAGGCCCAGAAAGCAGGATTATAGACTCCTTCTTAAACTCCATTGTGTAATCTAGCAAAGGTAGTATGTCCAAAACTATCTATCTACACAGAAAGAGGATACAAAGAGCTCTGCACCTGCCCAAGGAGAGGAGATCCAGGCAGGTTATTTGGATTTGACTCCATGTTGAGTCCTTAAAACAGATGAGTTGCAGGAGTTACATGACTGGATCTGCAGAGATTGGGTTTTCCAAACTTAAAGCAATCACAGGAAACTCTCATTTTGATTGGAGCAGCAGCTCCTTCCCTTGCACCACTTTTTCTAATCAAAATTCTATCCCTGAAGCTATTATGCACCTAACCAGAATGGTGGGCACTCAAGACCACTGGGCTGGATCTTAGCTTATGGTCAGGGTTATATGGGTGGTATAGATAACCTTCAGGGCCCATCGCCTTTAACAATCCCAACACTTAACTGTGGGGACCAGTCTGAGAAATAAAAAGGACATCACAATTTTTCTAATGGCCTAAGAAAGCTGCCATAATTACTTCCCCAGATCACCTGCAGGCCACATAGATATCATCATGACCTCTACCCAAAGGATGTTTCCAGGTAGAGGGCTCTCAGAGCTACCAATGAAAACACATTGAGCAGCTATTGTAGCTTTTCCCACTTGGTGGCTTGGGTTGTGTTGTGTTGTTTTGTTTCGTGTTTGTGTTTTTGTAGGAAGAAGGAAAGGGAGAGGAAAAGATGGAAATACTGATGAAACATGAGAAGATTAGAGATGGAAGATGACATTGTCTCCCCCACCATTACCCAACGAAATTATGAAAATAACTCAGGGTGATTGAAAAAAGCTTTGTCTGGAAGACTCCCAACAAAACCTGTTCTTCCTTTCACCTAGAGCTGCCGACCTAATGGTGCCCCACAGTACCAACGCGTGAGGCTTCATCAGCTACAAAATGGCCTTAGTGGGCAGAACAAAGCCTGCAGCTCATAAGCTGCATATTCCTGGTCAAGCTAAGTGATGATTCCTAAATAGAGAATGGCAGCAAGAAAAGATATTCATTGCTGCAGCATCACATTCCTCTGGTGACATTGGTTAAGCCAGTTACCTCCATATCTTTGCAAATGCTAATATTGTAGAAGACGTTGAAAAAAGCCATCAAATAGACCAACATGAATCCTGTCTACATCAACAAGACTTAAATCTTGGAAAAGTGAGCATAGCTCTTAAAATAGAATTACCCAACATGTCTGCTTTCTATGTGATGAAATCCAAACACAGAGTTCACAGGTTGACCAGTAGTGGAGTGTTTTGCAAGGGACCCTGACTTTTTACTCAGGAGGTTTACACTGAATTTGTGTTGTGTCTGACTAGCTTGACTTCCACTTGCTAAATTTGTAGAAAATTAGTGGAACAGTGCAGACAGGTAGACATTTTTTCTGAAATACTTTTGTCAGCTAGAGTCGAAAGCTGGCATAGCAGCACCATCTAATGGCAAATGTGATCATAGTTATTAATGAAGATAACATTTAAAAACCAAAACTTATCCTACCTACCATGACCTTTACACAGACTTTATTTGTATTTCATGCCCCTTTGACCTGGCTACTTACAATTTTTCCCTTTTCTAAAGTCATATTCATGTATGCCAAGATAAATCCTCGTGTATCTGAAGTGACTGTTAATACACAAAAATCTATGCCTCTGGCACAATCAGCATGGCCAGTGGTCACAACTGCTGGGAGCTGTACTTCAAAACAATTGGAAGGGACCTGATTGGGAAGGCTGGCTAATGACTGAAAGGATCAGTTAGTATTTAAGGTGCTACAAACATATTTTGTTTTTGCTGCAGCAGACTAACAGGGCTGCCCTTCCAGATATCCTTGCACAATAGCACAAAAATCACTTTTCTGGGGCTCTTTGGCATTCCAATAAATCCTGTTTGTTAGATGTTTTTATTAACTAATTTCTGGGCCAACATGTTTTATTATTATTAAATATTATTATTATTATCATGATGAGGATGATGTCAAGCTGCTACTTGACACAAATTTCATTTTACAGGATTTTATTATAGGACTGATCTAGACCTGAGGAAGGAAGGAAGGAAGGGAGGGAGGGAGGGAGGGAGGGAGGGAGGGAGGGAGGAGAGAGAGAGATTGCCATTTATTGAGTATTTCTTTTGCCCTCATCCCACCCCACTTTTTAGGGTTAGGATTAGGGTTGCTAACTCTCCAGTATCAGAGTATTTCTATGTTTGTTAAGGGGTGAATCATAGCTCAGAGATAAGTTCAGGATCCAGACAAAATGAGGGAAAACAGAGGTTTTCTGCTTTTAGCAAGTGAATGGTACAAATGGCTGCTTAACTGGAAACACAAACATTCCATCATGAAAGACTTAGAATTTTCTTTGCACCATATGGATGAAGTCCCCTTCCAACTCTCCAATAACCCATCAGCCACTTCCCTTGGCTGTGTCTTCAGTTCTTTCTCAAGAACTCTTTCTCACACAAGGCCTCTGTGATCCTTCTAGTTCCCCCATTCCAGCGGAACTGTTAGTTGGTGCACCTTGACTAACAGTTCACCTTCCCCATATCTGATTACATTTCCATGACATTAGAGGGGCCCAAGTCAATAGCTATGACTATTGACTTATGTACTATGCTGATTGGAAAGCAAGGCTGTGATGGGAAGGGATCTAGATGGAAAAGACAATAAGACTCTGTAATTGAACAATTTGGTACTGTAACACTGGATCATTATGATACTGCTACTCATAATTGCTACTCTAAATTACAAGTTGGGTCCATTTTTTTCACTTGAACCAACCCTATTATTTTTCTTGCTTTATCTGCACATATTACAATAAAGTGGCAGAGACCATGTTATTTTCTTCCTAAAACGGCATCATACAGCTTTCCAGTTTTCTTGATTTCAATGGCCTTGAAACCAGCTGCTATGAGGAGTTTGCTGTACTCTGTTGAGGTCCGTTCTTTCCCTTCAGTCTGAACAAGCATGTTAAGGGAACAGAGTTGGCTTTCCAATGGCCCACTTTTGTCTTCATTCAGAAGGGTCTCAACTAGTAAAACAGCACCACCTGTTTGGAAAACAAAATTCATGAATCCAGAAGTTTAGTACAAAGTGCATTTTTTCTTTATGGGGCTCTGCAGCATCAGCTGATCAAATTAACCAGGTGGTGCCAGTGTTTATAGAGGAACAGAAGTGATATGGAACTGCAGGAAATATAACAGCAAGGATTTGGGTCTGTGAGCGACCTTTGTTTTTCTATAAAATTCCTGTAAACCAGAACAGAATATCACAATCATTTTGAAGTGCTTCTTGGATTTAAACAATTTGTCATGAGGGAAAGAAATGTCTGTTTTGGCAGTGAAGTCCAATGGTTGATTGGGGACAGGGTGTTATATTTTTTAATATCGCCTACTGAAAGGATTGATTATAACAGAAGGACGGTTCCCAACATGTTTCAAGGAAATAATGTATCAAGGAATATATGTAATACTTAAATGTTTCCTACAAAAACTGCCTTGGACAAATTCTTTACTGTATCCCATCAAAACCATAAAAGGTTCCTTCAATACACATTGGGAACCACTTGCTGATGTTTTATTTTTGTATTTCTGTTGTAATACTAACATTAAGTACAACATATGTAAAACTATGCCACAGAAATAAAGGCATTTTACTTTTGATGTGATAGATGGAATGTTTGGCCAAGCTCTCATACATACCAGTTTTGCAGGCTTTCTGCACCTTTATGAGGAGTTGTACACATTTCTCATCTGCCCAGTCATGAAGTACCCTTGCTAAGATATACAGGTTGGCTTCTGGAATGGGATCTTTAAAAAAATCCCCTATATAAATAGATTAAAAAAGAAAAAGTGATGGGGAATGCACATTGATTTCCATTTAACCAAGCATCTTCCCTTATTTTGTTATTGATTACACAGGTTGAGAACTTAAGAATAAAGATTCATGCAAATATAACTGTTGGCCTGATCATTTTGTATAAGCAATCTCTACTGTGGGTTTTAAATGCACAATATCTTCCCTTATGTAGCAAGGATTCTAGGAGCAAACGTTCCCATGTCAGAAAAGAGCAAAGCTCTAGCTGGGCATTCCTTGTTCAGATCCAGAACTTAATGCTTATCAAGACCCACAATGCATTTTCCAGTCAGAGATCTTTTCTACATGAGGCATATACCATGCACTCACTATTCCCTTCTAAATAGTTGTTTAGGGCATGATAAACAATCCTCCAGTTTTGCTTATGTATCCAAAGAGTACTGCCAGCAAGTGCTTTTAGAACAGGAAAGATGCAGTATCAGTTTGTTAAAGTGAAAAAGAATGTGTTTCTCATGCGCGCGTGCTATTCTGCTGTACCACAGTGCCCCTAGTGGTTGAATATCAGAAAAGCAAGACTAGAAATACTCTTCCTTATAGTGCTTGAATCTTAATTCTGTGACGAAACCAGCATTAAATACATCAGATGGCCCATATCATGTAGAAAAGCTCCAAGTGTTAATAAATAAAACAATAAAAAGTGATTGTTTAAGTAAATATTTAAGAATTCAGAAAATGCATCATTTCAAAGGGAAATGCAGGCTAAAAAACTCGGGTTATATTCTAGGGCTGCATTTTGCAGGGGCAAGGGATGTAATGTACATGATGTAGTAGTAATATGAACCATGGAGATATTATTTCTTTATTTTAAAAACAAATAAGGCCAATGTTTAAGTGCCAAACACTCATTTACCTTCATGGAAAGTGATCCTGTGCTCCTCTGGAGACACAAAATGCTTCTTTGTTGTCTGTACTACTTTAGGTAGGTCAAAAATTGTGACTGTACAATTTGGATACAGTGAAACACATTCCTGGGCCAAGGCTCCAGCTCCTCCTTTTCACAAGAAAGCAGAATAAGTTCAGACCTAGAAAACCCACGTTGGCACAGCACTGTCTAGTTGCACAACTTCTCTTGGGTCTGGATACACCAATCAATGTACTTCAAACAGAGACTATCCTCTCTAAGGTGGGACACCTGACTACTTTAAATTACCATTCCAACCACAATAGACAAGCCCGGGTTGGGGCAGTTGCCTGGCAGGCAGCACTGTATTACACAGCACTGGATTTCACCTCAGCTGCAGGGACAGATGAAAGACTGAAGTCAAATGAAAGCTTATTTGTGCAATCAGGTGGCCATATTTTTAGTACCTGCCTTAAGCAGCCAAGTGCCTAAAATGCAAGACTATTTAAACTAGGGAAAGCATAAAAATATGCTTTCCTTAAACTACTTTAACATCATCATGTATGAAAAAGGGAAATAAGTTAAAAAAAAAACACCTTAAGGAATTTACCTCCAAGATCATAAATCACAGTGAAAGGAGAAAGATCAAATGCAGCAATCACATCTCTACCACATATGCTCCAAACTGCATTCAGTCCATACATAAATTTAATCATTTCTTCCTCTGATCTGGAAATTTCAAATTGCGTATGTGATAAGTGCATAACAGATACCCACAGCAGCTGATATTATTTGACATACATCAAATGACACCTCAAAACAAATACTGTCATCCTAATTAGAAAGATTGTCTGTGCTCTAATGAGCCCACAAGACTCTTAATTGTACAGACCTCCCCACGCATTTCAACAGAGGAGGCAGATCTGCAAATAAACAAGCACAGATTTCTTTCCTTTGGTGGATGAGCATGGCCTTCATTTATTGTATTTATTTTTAAAATTGATATACTGCAACCTATAGTGCAGTTTAGGGCTGTCTGGGAGGTCTTTCTTCCAGAGATGAGAGCTCATATATGCATTGTGCTTTTAAACCTGTATGAAACCATGGGATTGCAGTATGAAAGCCGTATTCATTAATGTTATTCTTAATTATGGGATACTTGCTGTTTTGCATTCTTCTGAACATTGTTTACTCTTAAGAAACAAAACAGTATAACTAATCCAATATGGTATATTTTAACTGATTACATGGGACAGATGATAATATTTGCAAAGTCTTAGCTGAGAAAACATGACATCAGTACTGAGTTTTATGAAACTGACCATTTGGAGGAAAAACATTTCATCAAAGGTCAACTGCTGTAATCCCTTCTTAATGTTTGAATATTGAATGGAATTTTACCTGTAAAGAGCTTCAAAGACATCTTTTGATGAAATGCCAAATGCTTTTTCATACTGGTTTTCCCCTTCCCTTCAAAAAAAGATATAGTAAATTAAATGCCTGCTAACTTAGCTTTCAATGCCATTTATATCAAGGAGTACTTTTATCTCCCCAAAAGAATGTGCCATTGGAAACATTCCTCAAAATGTTTGTGTTGTGTTGGCTATAGTGTGCAACTTTTCTAGGAAACAATGACATTAATGCTGAAGACAAAGCAGGCAAGTACAATTTGTTTTAAGTTGCAGGAGCTCTGCTCCATTCACAGGACATAAAAATATGCTCTCCTAAAGAACCACATGAAAGTTAGCAATGCTGATGAAGTTCGCAATTACCTTGGCTAAAACATGACCTTGAGAAAAACCCATCCCTCTGTTCCACCAAGGTCTTTCTTGGCTTGGAACATAAATCAAGATTCTGCCTATGTGCAGTCAACCGTCCAGTAGAGAAGGCATACAAAGTCAAATGCACAGAAGTCCCTTCACCATCAAGACCTTTCATTGATGGCCTGAACTCCCGTGACCACAGTAACCAAGCAAGCAGCCTTACATTTCCAATATGTACATATTCTATATTGGGGGACCACTCTTGTGATTTCTTTCTAGTGAATCTTTCATGCGGATGAACTTCCTCCTCGAGATCTAAAGCCCTTCTTGTTCTTGTCCTGGTATGGTGGTATGGTGGGGGCGGGGGGGGGGGGTCTTGAATTTGCAGACTGCTCTGCCACACTTGCTGAGAACCGCAATTCCCAAGGAGACCTAGGAGAAGGTGCCTGTGCATAGTACAATCAACGTGCATGTTCTGACTCTCAGAAAACAGATGCCTTTCCCCCATACACAGTCATGGGAAAGTTTGCAGTTGCTGAATTCATTCTTAACTGAGCCAAAGGCAAAGTGTGCAACTCCAAGTGTTTCATGTGACTTGCTTCTCTTCAGTCTGGCTGTCAAAGCTACATATGCCAGTCTGCTGTTCAGGAGTGGAGGTAAAATGGATTTCGTCCGATCTTTTATGCCATCGTCCTGTCAAAGAGGTCATAAAGCTCCATTATACTCCCTCCCCCCATGAAGGCTCTTGAATAAAACAGCTACAGCTGCTCTATCTGTGCATAGGTGGATGAGTCAAGGACTTTAATCCTTTTATAAGTATGATTAATGCTAAGAAATTAACAGCACTGCTACCATCATCATAAAACAGCCACTGAAGTGTTAAATTAAACACTTAATTTAATTCATCAGCACTTTGTCATGCTCAAGATGATTTAAGTTGCAATCCTCTGCATGTTTAGGTGGAAGGAAGTCCCACAACTCCTAGCAAACCCTGCCCTCCAGAACTTTGGAAACTTTCCCATTCACTTTGACTAGGGCCCTAGGCTGTGAGCCAATGATTTGGGTAAGCCCCATGGAACAAAATAGGGAAGACTTCTGAGTAGACATGCATAGGATTACACTGTAAAGATCAAAATGCTGTTTTAATGAAGAACTGAGTTTAAAACACACAGAGACATTCCTGCAGGAAAATGGCATGTGTTAGTGAAAGATGCTGATCCCTTTTATAACTCTTGGGGTCAGTTATCAGGGTAGGCATGGTCGAGCACTTGCTGAGAGCACCCCCCCCCCCCCATCCAGCCCTTGGAGTGACTCTTTTGCTTCATCACTGCAGCCTGCTCATTCAGTAACTGGAAAAGTAGTTAATGACAATGGAGAAGAGAAATAGGTTCACTTGGTGAGGTGACCCATTGAAGTTGCCTTGCCCAAGGCTTGCCGTGAGGTTGGGAATGTTGAAATTCTGGCAAAACAAATATCTGTGCTTTCTATGCATTGCCCTGCTTCCTCTTGTTAAATGGGTTGAGAGCCTTAAGATGCACAGAAATATATGTATGGAGGTCAATCTACTTCAACTATCTTCTCCAGAGGCAGCAGTATATAAATTGCATTTTAAACCATTCACATAAAGTATAAATCAAGAACATTTCTTCTATAAAATAGAAGCAGACTGCAATACAGTGCGTTGCAACTTAGGAAAAAAGATACCAATTTAGCTTTCCCTTCTTACTGTATCATCTTTTCTGAGAATGACATTCTTCAGTGTGTTCACATGTGTGTGTAAATGGTTTATAATCATATTTCCTTCCCTACTCCTTCCCTACCTTCCCCTCTATGTGGCGCTTTATGTGTCCCCCTTCCTTACAGATTCAGCTGGATCTCAGACAAGGGCCACAGCTTCAAGATGCTACACTCATCTTTGTTTCTTTCAAATATGATCTTAAAATGGGCAATCTTACATTTTTACATGTTTGCAAAGGCAAAAATATTTGGAACAACCCTTGCACAATTCCCATTCATTCCAACAGGTATTGTGCAAGATGATGTAACAATAACAACTCCACTGATGCCAGCAGAACCACAAGGTGCTTCTCATTAGCTACAAAACACAGCCTTGTGGCATTTCTTTTTCTTCCCTCCCAGACAACAGGATCAAATTGCATCTCCGTGCCTTTGTGCTGGTTACCCTTCAGGAAGGATCCCCCAGAGAAACATTTCCACAAATAGGGTTGTTATGACTAAGTGTTCCCTAGGTGATTTTGTCACACCTGCACTGAGCTTGTCCTCTGAAGTCACAGCATCAGCTCAGTTTCAGCATTTGGTGTGCAGTATTATGTAAATACAAATAGCAATAAGGCTGTAACTTTACAGTAGTCCTGGACAAACAATGCACACTTCATTATCCTTTTCAGGAAAATCATATATTTAAATTTATCTTTCCTACTCCCCCTGAAGACAGAGATTTAAGGTAATGTAATGCTTCATCCCAAGGAGGTTTGTGTGATAAGCATAGGCTCCTGTGGCCTCCACCTCACCTTACAGCATCGGTCAAGTAGTGCCAGCACAGGTAGATGGTTTTTGAGTAGTACATCAAATTATGATACTGAGACTTTGGACTTGACTTTGTGAGATAAAGATTGGCTACTTCTGTGTTTCCATAAAACACTAAAAAAACAAAGAAAGAAAACCAATATTTTACACAATAGAAACAACATTTCTGATCCATTATTAGCAAGAAAAATGCATCTGCGCAATTCCTTTGCCCACATCAAGAACAATTTCGGTGGCATCCCCTTACAGACCTACATTAATTCCATTCAGGAACACCAGCTTCAAGCATTGCATGGTCTGTTTACCACATGTTTTATCTTTTCTGATTACTTTACTGCATGCTGAATGCATTTTACTCCTTGTTAATTTTAACACTTGGAAGAACCTACTGCAAGATGCTTGCCTTTACACCAAAGCATCAAGAAAAATGAAGAGAGTATACTATTTGCAATCATTGGAGTGGGGAAATGGTGTACTGCATTCACTTTGATTTATCATGAATTCTTTTTCAATACATTAGGGAATCATGGGATATTTAAGAAGCCTCCTTAAAAATAACTGCCAATGTTGCTAGGACTAACCCCAAGAATGGTGCAGATCATATTTCTTTTCCTTTCTTTTTTTCTGCTCATTTTAGAAATTGATACTTTTCAGACACTGATAAATTCCAGCAACGACTTACATCCTTCAGTAAATGTGCAAATAAGCAATTGTATGGGTCACTTTGGGGAGATTTGGAGTGATGATCAATATGTCCATGGATCCCAACCTCCTAACCTCTTCCCACAGTCACACACCCTTGAAGTCTTTTTTTATTCCCCATGAAGTCTCTCTCAGTCCCTGCAGCCCAGGCTACCCTTATGGAATCCGCATGGTGCTGATCTCATATCAGAGTAGATGACGTGGTGCTGAACCTTCTGGGGAGCAGGACCCTTGTAATGGGTTCTGGAACTGCAAAACCCCAGAATCCAGTTTTGCAGTGAGTTTCTTCCGACTGTCCATTGCCATTCTGTGCATGTACGTGTATAGTCAGAGGGTTCTGTTATGGGCATTATTCGGGTCTGAAAATGAAGCTGTCCTGGTGGTAACACAGGGACTTGTGGGATTTGCACCCCAGTCCAATGAGAGCCATCAATGGATTGGCTCTCTCTGTGCAGAACGTCCCACCTCTTCAGGTTAAGCAGGTGCTGTTATTTCACTTTTAATGCTTGCCTTTTTTTCATTAAAAGAAGCCTTCCTGGCCACGTTTTTCTTAGCATACTTTGATTTAAAATATTTTAATACTGTATCTTTATTTTTACTGCCCACCACTTGGAAATCCTATTAGATATATACATCCTGTAAGTAAGCAAATAAATAATAAGTGGCTGACTAACCTTTCCTCCTCCATCTTTTAAGCAAAAGTGACCAAATGTTTTATTTCTAGTTCTAATTCATCCAGCCAAGGTGAATATTTTCTCTGCCGATACCTGTTGCCTTAACCCAATGAGAGCCTTAAGATGCACAGAAATATATGTATGGAGGTCAGTGTACTTCAACTATCTTCTCCAGAGGCAGCAGAATACAATGGGTTTCTCTCAGGTAAGGGGCACCTGAGTATGTTTCTGCACTCCCCAGCCCAAATCCCACTTGCCATTTGACAATAGAGCACTTTTGAAACTTGGGGATTTTGGCAGTGCAAGGAAGAGCTGGTTAAAACAAACAGTGGTTTTTGAAAGCAGTCTTATGTTTGATGTGATTTTAAATAACTGTACACTGTTCTGTGAGTGCTTACTATAGAGTGCTTATTATTTAAATAAATTAGTAGTAGTAGTAGTAGTAGTAGGAATAAAAGAGCTGAAAGTGATTGAAGAGAGGTAGTATTTTATTGGTTTTAAACTGTTTGGTACAGGTGGAATGGTTATTATGTTATTGTTATCGTTTTACCACAGCCTGTCAAGTTTTATTGTTATGTTGTTGTTCTATGGCAGGCAAGGTTGTTTTCCAGTTGTGTTTAAATTAATTATTATCGATTTTTTAAAAGTATATTCTGTGAACCATTCTGAGGGCTCATCTAATCAAATGGTATAGAAATACCTTTAAAAAATGCTTCTCATGGTGTAACGCACCAATTTCTTTTGTCCTGCTGTTGCCTGTAGCCACACAACTTAGCACATTTCTGAAACAACATGGGGGGTGGGGGGGGGGCATTGCCAAAGCTGGAAATAGGATGGGTATACAAGCAGCAAGCAACGTTCAAACCACCTTCAACTTTCTCAAACAGTTATCTTATCTGTCTCAAGGTGCAGATAGTGCAGAAGCCAGAGATTGGTGTGTTTCCTTCAGATATGATTACCTCCTTCCTTTTTCACCTCAACCCGCAGGAGCTTTAAACCTGCACAAGCATCCAGCAGCCTTTCCATTCCATGGGCGCTGCTGCCAAGCTGTTCAGCTATGGCCTTTGAAGACAAGGCATCTTCCGAGTTTCTCAACAGATCAAACACTCCGAGCTCACAGGCAGCAAACAAAACCTAAATGCGAAGGAAAGGAGAGAAAGAAGAAAAAATAATAATGAAAGGCACAAAGAGAGAAAGAGCACACAGGTTTGCCAACAGGGGTGCCACTAGAAGGCAGAAAGAGACTAGAAGCTTTTCAGCCCACAAGGCCACATCCAGTGCCTTGCACTCCCCACCCAGTTCAGATGTGGAGATCACGGGATCATTTTTCCACCACTGCCAGCAGTGTAAAATCAGTGATCTCAAAAGCCACAAGGGAACAAGTCAACAACTACTTGCAACCTTGAGACTGCAAGTTGTACATAGAAACAGAGTGAGTCAGAAGGGGTCTCCTGGGCCATCTAGTCTGACCTCCGGCACCAGCTGGCTCCACTCATGACATGCCCACCATGTGCATGTCCAGCCTATCTTTGAACACCCTCATCGATGGGGCCTCAACGACCTCCCGTGGAAGCCCATTGCACACCCTCGGGGTCCTGACTGTCAGGAAGTGCTTCCTGGCATCCAAATGGAACCTTGGCTCCCTGAGCTTTGCTCCGTTGGAGTGCGTCCTGCCTTCCTCTGCAGGGGAGAACAGGTCTCTACCCATCTCCATGTGACATCCCCTCACATACCTGTATGTCGCCAACATATCCCCTCTGAGTCTCCTCTTCTCCAGGCTGAAGAGACCCAGTTCCCTCAGTCTCGCCTCATACCCCATCCCCTGCAAACCAGCCACCAACCCTGTGGCCCTATGCTGCCCTGACTCTAACCTGGGTATATCCTTTCTGTAATGAGGGGCCCAAAACTGAGCACAATACTCCAGTTGTGGGCACACCGAGTCATATAGAGTGGTAGTAATACCCCTTTTAATCTAGAAGTCACACTTCTGGCTATGCAACCAAGGGTGGTGTTCGCCCTCTTGACCACTGCATCACACTGCTGACTCATGTTTAGCCTGCAGTCAACCAGTACCCCGAGGTCCCTTTCACAAGTGCTGCTCTCCAGCCACTTGTCCCCTAACCTGTACTTATGACACCTATTCCTATGCCCCAAGTGCAAGACCTTGCACTTATCCACATTGAACACCATCCTGTTGTCTCCTGCCCACTTCCATAGTCTGTCCAGATCCTTTTGGATCTGGAGTACCTGCTCCTCAGTTGCGGTCACTGCTCCAGTTTTAGTTCTGCGAATTTGATCAGCAGACTGTTCACCCCTTCTTCCATGTCATTAATGAAAAGAAATCCAGGTATACCACATTCTTGACTTGATTGTATACCATGGTTGCCATTTGTGATCTAGAGATCTCTCACACCTTTTTGGTTCTCATACCAAATTTTAAAAGGTGTCATATTAAAACCACATCAGTAGGCTGTTTCCACCTTTTTAATTCCAGCATCAGATTTATCTCTGTCATTAGCATTTTAATAAAAGATCACTAAATGTGCCTGATCTAATATTTTGCTTTACCATGAATATTTTAGGGATGATTCCCCTTTTAGATAGTGCTGGACTGAATTTATTAATAAATTTCAGCATGATTGAAAATTATACTTTTAAGGGCAATTCCCACCTTCCTTCAGATTTACAAAATCTTTCCATTTCTCTTGGTAATGGAACCCATCTTTGAGATAATTTAAAATTTATTTTGGGGTGGTAATTTTACACAATAGGGGTTCCTTTCTTCACACCAGTGAATGATAGTTTATAATTGGATCAAAAGGTAATTCAGAATTGGTTTTGCTCTGCTGAGTTTTTTCTCCACATCCTAAATACTGAAGTAAAGAAACAAGTCCTACAAAGATACTGAGCTAAGGAAACAAATTTTCTGCATACAAAAAAAAGTGATGGTAGGAAACTTCTGTGGGAGATATATAGTTAAGTAAGGTCTTTCCTTCACTGGTGCTGCAATTTGGAATTTTAAGAATTATTATCCAAGAATTTCAAACATGTTATCTTTTTAACCCAAGCACTGAAAAGGCTTCAGAATGTGAAAAGATTTGTCTGGCAAAACAATTTATTTGACAAATTTTTATTTCTAGATTACGTTAAAGTTACCCTGGATTCAAATCAATCCAGACTGGATCCTAATTCATGGGTCTTTCTTAGATCAATTATTTTGTTGTTAGTCCAACTAATAAAGTTGATATCCATTCCAGCACAATCTATCCACCATTCCAGTTCAAACTAAAATTGTTATAAGCCAGTTAAAAGGTTTTCCTAGCTACTGTGTCAGGTTTCTACACATTGCCATTTCAAAGCCATTTACAAATCATATACTACTTTCCAGTTTAATATTTATAAGATTTTTTTTAACCTTACCTTTGATATTAAAAACCCATTCTGGTACTGAATCAGGATATGAGGATATTCGAGGTCTTCTGTAGAGCTCATTTTTCTTCTCTGCTCTGGGAGAAATCCGCTTTCCCTCTTCATTTAAATAAGCCTCTTTTGCCTTTAGGCACAGATCATTCTGGGTAGTCAAGTTTAACTGTACTAATACCACTCTGGACATACATATGTCCCATATTGGAACAAAATATGCTGAGTGAGCTCTTTCTTCTACAGAGGCACACGGTCATACGTTTATTTGCTTAGATTAAAGTGGACTCCTTGGAAAGGTTTTAGGACACAAATTAGAAAGAACTGAACAATTATCTGATAGATTGGGTTGGATCTAGACTTAGCCATGCTTAGAGAAGACCCATTGGAATCAATTGGGCAAGTCAATTGTGACTAATAGATCTCATCTAAACATGCCTAAGTCTGGAATTAGCACAATGGAATTTAAGATGTGACCACTGGTGTTGAGCTTTCAAGGTCAGTTATCTGTGTGAAAAGGACATTTGTATATATGTAGGTATGTATGTATAGAGATTCTATAAAAAGTTTAGTGTGGGACAGAGTAAGCAGACAATATCTCGCCCTTTTCTATGATAGCAATGTTCTCAGCTAGTCACAAATATTTCCCCCTAGGTTTTAAATTTAAATATACTGGTACTAATATAGTTAACTTGGTTGGACTAGTTATATTTCTTATAGACATGACCAATATGAAAATAAATGAATATGATTCTTTGGAGTGAACAGAGTTCTTTCTCTATTTTCAGCAGAGATCACAGATTAGCCAACCTGAACCACCAAAACAGCCTCATCAACTTAACTGAGAACTGATATGGGATAGGGCAGGGAGAGGAAACTTGTGGTTTTCAATTCCCATCAGCCAAAGGTAAAGGATGATGGCAGTTGTAGGCCAAAACATCTGGAATTTTGCACACTTAGGAAAGAAGCTAAGAGAGTGAGCTACACATCAGGAAAATTCCCATTCAAATTTCACCTGTCACAATTACTTTTAGATTGAGCAAGCCATTCTCTCAGCTTCACTCCCTGCATCTATGGGTGGAATTACTACAAAAACTTTTAAAATTAACTTTTCCTATGGGTGATTATCAAGGGAAGAAAAATAAATCTGTGGGTACAATTACATCACATCAGCCATATAATGTGCATTTAAAGTTCTTTATGTAACATATAAAGCAACATTTGAAGTTCTATATAGATGTAATTTTTATTAATCATTTGATTACATTGATTTGAGGTTGATATGAAAAAGAAATAGCATATCTAAGACTCAGCAATTCTGACTTTAAAAAGTGAAGTATCGCTGTTTATTTAAAATATCACGCTACATGTAGAAAGGGTGTCATTTATGAAAACCTGATACAAGAAGTATCTTTCCACTCCAGCTCAAACAGCAGCTGTGCCTTGAGGATACTCAAGATAATCAGCTAAAAGGATTTATAAGTAAATCTGAAGAGGATTGTAGGTCCTCTGAACTCCAAGGACTAAACTGACTGAACATTTTGCAAACCCTGCATGAGCTCTTATTAGAATATGAAGAGGATAAATGTGGATTGCCTTGACTCACCAAGAATATTTTAAAGGTATCCAAGCCTAATACTCTAAAGTTCTTGTTATGAAAATCTGTTACTCTTTTAGATCTGAAAGCATATTTCCTCTTCCAACAGATAACATTTGTCAGGCATAAGAACATCATAATGCATTTATGCAAAATATTTGAAGTTATCATCTGAAATCAGGTTCAAAAAGAAAAGTCCTGAAAAGAGCTCTTGGCTTAGCTCTCCTGAATTCATGGCTGGAAAGATTGTAAACAGCTCATTGGCCCTATCAAAAAGGACATTTTGGAGTTAGAAAAAGGTGTGGGGAATTACTAGGAATAAGGGAGTAGAGCATCTTTCCTGTGAGGGAGGCTGAAGCATCCAAAATGAACATGAATCTTTCTCCATAAACCTAAATTTACTCACCCCTACAAAATCTATTATAATAAAGTAGATCTACTAAATCTACTATAATACTACAAAATATTATATTGTGTTTATATCCTACCTTTTTCCTTCTTGTGAGGAACTCTAAGAGGTTTACATAACTCCATTTTATTCTCATAAGAAGAACTCTTTGATGTAGGTTGGACTGAAAATGAATGGCTGGTCCAAAGTCAATCCTTAAGCTTCATGGTAGAGAGTAGAACCTGAATCTCCCAGGTCCCCAGTCCAACAATCTAACTGCAACACCACAATGGCTCTTAGTAGGATATATGTTATATAATGGTGTGCATTTTATACTAACTTCATTGTGCATTGCTAGACTGGTGCCCAAAAGCAAATGCTGCAGAGAAATACATAGGCTTCATAGCTATATCATTTGCTTTCGCAAACAAAAATGATATGAAGAATTTCCCAGTTAACTGAATAATACAGTCATGGGTATTCCTGTATAATGGAATTACAGAATGTAACAAACTCATTACAGATTTTGGGAAGTGGATCAACAGTTTGCATAAAGAAAAACCATTTCCTAGACTGCTTAAGACTGGGGTTATTGAAACATAACCAGTTTCCAAGATGTATTGGGTGTCCTTTATAGGGTTTATGCCATTTTATCCCCAAAACACCCAGTTAGGTAGGTAAAGCTCGGGGAAGTGCGGATGAAAGAAGTTGACTAAACCTTCATAGATAAATGTACATTTAAACCCATCTCCAATACAAGTCCAATTCTATATTCTATTGGTTCTTGAAAATTCCACTGACTGACAAAAGCCCAGCAGTGAAATTCTGCATCACTGCATAAAGGGATGAAGAAATTCACACTTGGACCCAATGATATTTAACAACTGTTCAGTTGCAAATGCCCTTTTGAGGGGGAAGATACTTGAGATGGTGACATTTGAACAACTGAATCTATTTCAGCCTGATTGTAGGATTTACCCTGAGGGGTGAATTTATTGACGTGAGTATGCAGCCCATCTTAATTTTGAGCCCTCATTGGCTTTTAATACCATCAGTCATGGTATCCTCCGGGATTGACTCCTGTGCAGTGCTGCAATGGTTCCAGGATACCAGCAGGGCTGATTTTGAAAGTGACATTGGGTCACTATTGTTTGGGCCCTTGGCAAATAAGCTATAGGGTTCCACAAAGTACCATCTTGTCCTTAATATCTATATGAACAGAGGGAAGCAGTTATTAGGGGGACTGGAAACAAAATACAGTCAGTATTCTGACAACACCTACAATTCTATTTCCCTGTGGCATCTGATTCACAATCAAATGAGGCTGTGCAAGTATTGGATCAATGCCTAAACTCAACAAGTTGCTGGATGAGAGCCAGTAAACTGAAGTTGAAACCTGGCAAGGTGAAGGTCCTGTGGGTGAGTAGTTCACAAGCCCAGGATATACGGGTAAGTGCATCTGGATGCGGCTGTCCTCCTTCTGAAAGAACCTATTGTAGTCTAGTACTACTAGTAATCTCAAGACTGGATTGTAGTAACACACTCTATGTAAGACTGCCCTTAAGGATGATCTGGAAGTTGTTTCAGCAGATAAACTGTTGTTGGGAGCGGTCTCATTTCAACACATAGCACTTCTACTATCCAGGCTGCCTATTTGTTACAGGATCAAGTTTGGAGTTTTACTGCTGGTGTATAAAGCCCCAAATAGCTTGGGACCAGGTGCTTTCTTCCTTATCAGCCCCTTTGGTCACTGAGGTCATCAGATGAAGGACTGGTGGTTCTGTAGTCTTGTTAGGAGCCCACTCAGAGTAGAGCTTAACAATTGGTTTGTGTTCAGTTCCTGTTTAAAATTTTAAAAGGCATTCTCTGCCCTGGTTTGCACAATCATCTCAGCCCACCATGACTTATTAGCCATGTTGGGTTATAGTGCCTACAGGGATTAATTTTGCAAACCAAGCCCTTGCTGCCACAGGTTTTCAAATTCAGTGAGGCTTAGTTGTACTGTTTTGGGATTCTGGGTGGCTTGTCGACCATTGCAACAATCCAACTTCTTTGAGTTTGCATGTAAGTATAAACTATGGTGCCCCCCGCCATACTCAAATATTCACAATGGCAGCAACTGATTCAACAAAAACAGCAAAATTCCCCCAGGGTAGCCTCTCATTACATGCAAACCTAGACTCAGCAACTTATAGGCACGTAAGTTAGTGTGTGTGTGTGTGTGTGTGTGTGTGTGTGTGTGTGTGTGTCTGAACATGTTCTCAATACCTCACAACACTACTAGCTGACTTTGGTGCTGAAACTGTAGAGTCTGCTACCTAACTTTGATTTGCAGAGAATGTAACTAACTTTACAGCACAAGCCTATGAATGTCTACTCAGAGATAAGTGTCATTAAGTTCATGGAGACTTACTCCTAAGTCAGTGTGTGTAGGATTGTACCCTACACAAAAAGGGCTGTCTTGGCAGCAGCTATGAACCTTTATAATAGGTACTATGATGCAGATACCAGACTGCTGATAAGGAAATTAGTTGACTAAAGATTTGAATCTTTGTTTCCACTTCTTGTGATAAGATTATAACTTTATAGCCTGATCAAATCTGATTTGCATAAATGCATTTGGTCTCTAGCTGTTTGATTAATCCATGCTATTATCTCATACAATGCTTCATCAAAACAAAATTTCTTTTGTCCCAAGGGAAAATTCTTGCTGAATTAGAGATATTACAGAAAGAACCAACATCACACAACTTTTTTTCACAGTAAAAGCAGTGGATGAAAATAATAAATGCAGATTGATGCTCCTTTCAAAACTGGCCCCTCACTTTGAGGCTAGGAATTCACAAATACATTATGTTAAAAGGAACATTATTTTAAAACCACAGGTGGCAAAGGAAGCAAGGATATGTTTACTGCATAAGGGTGGTTTCCCTCCTTGATACTATGGGTGAAAAGAAGGCCACAGTGGCATAGTGGTAACTGCTCCTTAAAAACTGCATTTTTAATGCTCAGCTTTTTAAGTTTATAGCACAAATGAAAACAAAACAGTGAGAAAGGTACCACTAGCAACTGTTTACCTTTTTCATTTTAGAAATGCATCTGCACCTTTGATTTGAAACACTTAAATTACTAGAATAATTAACTGGAGGTCTAGAGCACACTTTATTCATAATGAAAAGGGTACCTCATATTATGGAGCCTTTCCTTAGTGCACTTTGCAAATACAAACTATGAATGGTGATCAAAAGACCTGGGAGATGGCGTCTCGTGGTGCAGTGGGACTTTTCTATCTCCCCCTTTACACAGCAATTTAAGTAACCCTAAAAAGTCTGTCACAAGCCCCATTCCTGTGCAGCATTCAACATAGTTGCAGCTGGTAGCAAACACTGCTAAAGTTCTGTGTACTGAGTGAATTACATTAGAACACACAAACCCAGCCCGCAAATGGCATGGATTTGCCAGGATACACACCTGGCAACCTGTTTCAAGAACATGATGTGCAGACCAATGGCTTTTTAGGACCCAGCAGTTAATTCAAGGTTTGTCGTCCAGTTAACTGCTGTGTTGTTTGCAGCTAAAGAACCCATTGGCACTGGTTCCCACTTCATGCTGACAACAGATGATCAGTGTCAATTTGTTTACAGAAATGGTAGCATCCTGGTACAGCACATGTTCCCACAAATCAAACTTAAAAACCTCCAGCTTACATTAACTTTAAAAACCTATGGAAAATATAGAATATGATCGAGGCATCATTTGAAAAGAGATTTACAGCATTATATTTAAGATATCATCTGCACAAGCAGTTTTTGTGCAGAGGAAAGGGAGAAATTAATGTTCTTTATCAATACATAAAAGATCTACAAATGCATTCCTGCCCCAAGAAAAAACAAAAAAGCAATACAGAAAAATAAAAAAAGTAAAAACTGCCTTTCCTGGTCAAGGACAGATAACCTTAAAATCAACCTATATCATGTTGAATAATCTGTATTGTCCAGTAATTATTTAAACAAACACAAACCAAATCAGATTTAATGGTGTACATGTATAGATCTTTAATGTACCGAAATGTGAAGCAGTGTTTTGGGTTCACTGACATTGGCTCTCTGGTTTTACCATCAGATGGTAAAAAAAGCTGGTTTTGCACTGAGGTGATAACTTGGGGAATTCCTGAGCTTCATTTCCAGAAGCAAAGATGTTATAAAAAAAGAGAAAATACAACTCTGAACCAGAACATTGCACATAAAAATAATTTAGCAGGAAGGCCCCTCTTTCAAAATACAGACATCTACAAAATTGCATGTAAAGAACAACCAATGTTTTGAACACAAATGTTAATGCAACTGCTGTGCGCAGCATCTGTGTCTACTTTTTCAGAGGTTCCAAAAGATTTGGAACTTTTTAAAAATGAAACAGAATTCTAAAACATGGAAAATAACAAACATCATGACAATTTAGGCCCTGTATCAATCTATCAAGTATGCAATTGTCAAAAATAGCAAAGAAGGCATCACAGCACTGTATAAAAATATGGTTGCATCTAGCACCAATTCTTATAGCAAAAAAACCTGCATGGAATCATTCAATTCCTGTGAATCAAGTATACAGCCACTTGCCAAGTTTACATGTCTTATTAGAAACATACACATGCCAGTTCTTAAATAAAAGATTGCTGTCATTGCTAAAACGGACGAAAGGGGAGAATTTAGAAAAATGTGAAATGATGAAAGCCTAATTAGGCTAATTATCGCAGAGAAAATGTAAGCAAGAACAGTAAGAATTTATGGTACTGCAGTAAGCCAGCACAGAGTCAACAGGTAAGAAGTCTGAAACGTATTTTGAAAAGTTTGGTTATATGTCTCTCGTCTTCATAAACTATATTCAAGTAAAATTTCCTATTAGTCTTCTTTCCCTTCCTGCACTGGAGGAGTCCACTCCAGTCATTTCTTAGACAGACCTTACAGAAGGTTAAGTCTTCTTATTACCTACTCCAAGTGCTTCTTTGGTTACTCAAAGATCTCTTCCGGTGTTTTTGTTTCCTGCTCATGCTCTTGTGACCATGACTACGTCCTCTTTTATCCTGCTCACTGTCACTACTACAGGCTTGCCGATGTCGTCCGTGTTCTCGACTTAAGCTTCTTTGGTGACGAGGGCTACTTTTTGTAGAGTATTTTTTATGGAGGCGTCTCTCTTTTCTGCACTTTTCATCCTCACTACTTAAGTCCCTTCTGTGTCTGCTTTTTTCAATTTTATCTTTGCTATGATGGTTATGCACATCTCTGCATGAGTGACTCTTCCCTTTGCTTGGCTCTCTGTTACACTTGCCTTGTTCGGGTGGTAAGTCCTTCTTACAGATGGTCTGCTCATGGTCTGCTGTGCTCTTGTGTTGTTGATTTGCAGGGATACATGAAAGAACACCTGAACTACTTTCAGCAGAAACTGTGTCTCTACTAATGATATTGATCTTAGGGCCACTGATGAGAGCTTCCTCATGAAGGCTCCCATTTAAGTACTTCCCTAGGCTTTCATTAGTTGTCACACTCCTTTGACAGGGATGAGCTGGTTTTGCCAAAACAGACTGTACTGAGGTAGATGTGATGCAGTATGGAATACACACAAGCGTTTTCAAAGGGGTAGATTGCAGTGTATTAGGTTCAGTGTTTTTCTGATAGGTTACTTCTATTTTCTTGCTCATGAGATTGCTTAACAGTTTCTCTCTCAATTCTTTCTCTTTTCTTTGCAGTCCAAGAGCTCTTTCCTTTTCTTCCTCTACACGTCGAAGTTCAGCTTCTTGCACCCGTCTCCTCTCTTCCAACTGCTGAAGGCGGACTTTTTCCTCATGGTGTTCTTGTTCCAAAAGCTTTATTGCCTAAGAATATAGAAGAGGATGTTTACTTTAATCCTATATGTGTATAACAACATGCTGATTCTGTAACAAAGTCAGTCTTTCACTGCTTCAGAAAGGAAACCTTAGAGACAAACACAGCAAGAAAAAACCTGCAGTTTAAAGATTTCTTGCTTGTTAAGTTACTAATACAGTCAAACAGTCTCTCTGAAATGGATTCTGTCCAGATCCTAGGAAACAAGTATGAACAACTTAATCAACTACCTCAAAAGTCAGGGTTGATCATTTATACATTACATACTCATTAATTTTTGCAACCAACATTATTGCACATTCTCGATTGACTGAAAACAAACAGCTTAAACAACAACTTCTGGATGCTTGGAATTAGAATAGACTTCAGGGGAATTAGAACAGAGAAGGGTTAGTGTCTTTATTCTACCTGACTGACTTGTTAGAAGGGTTTAGCTTGTACCAATAGATTAGATTTCTCCACGATTGTATCAATTATCTTTGCTGGACTGAGACAATGATGCTAGAAAGAGGTATGGCCTTGAATAGTAGCTCCTGATACTTTGTTGCATCTCACAGCTGCCAGATATGTGTCCTTTCTGCATGGATTTCAGCGCACAAGACAGTGGCCTACTTCTCCAAAAGGGAAAGAGGGTAAAGACGGGATTTGGCTGTTAGGCAAGAGAAAATTTAATGCTAAAAGCAAAGTGCTATTAATGCTATTTTTAGGATTCTAGAACAAGCAAATTATGCAACAGCTGGAAAGCATGAAAGCAGGAGAAGCCAGACACATCTAAAAGAATCTACATTTAATACCTGCAGTCAAAAATACCACTTTTCCACAGAAGCATGCCCCCACAACACCCAGTTACCTTGGCTCTGCTCAACAATTCAGCAATTAGTCGAATGGACTGAAGGTTTCTCTGAGCTAAAAGAAGCTTCCGCTCCTCTAGTTTTATTTTTTCCTGAAGTTTTTTTTGCTCTTCAGCTTGTATTCTTTCAAGCCTTTTTTTGTTTTTACGAATTTCACGATCCCTTTGTTTCTGTTCTCTTTTTCGCAATTTTTCTTCCCTTTTTTTCTCTCTTTCTAATTCTTCAAGTTCTTTCTGTTTCCTAAAGAGGCACATTATTTTAGACAAAATGGATATCATTTCAGATTGTTACTACACTTTAAACAAAATGAAGCTATAATTTATGCTTTAAGTGAAATACTGAAGGTCTGGTCCCACCAATTTCTGTGAAACCGCCTAAGTATAGGACTGCAGCTTTTCCAGATAGCACAACATGATAGCCCTCCATAGGATATTTAATTCACTGCAAGTCTGCATAGTCGTGAAGGACCATTTTGAATGTGAACCTGGCAAGCAAGGCTTAGATGAGGGTTATACAAGATCTGTTTTAATGTTTATGTGAAGATTGTTTAACCTTCACATAGTTCATGCTTCCCACATTTAGTGGAGAGAAAAGCCCTGAAAAGGACATACCCATGGGCACCACAGCTCATCATAGGTTAAATAACTTACCTTGAGCCATGATGCATATTCTAAACCCAGTCAGAAGAAAAGTAGAAACCCAAGTCACAAAACAAGCAAACTAAGATGCGTGCATGCTTTCCCAGTGGCCAATAAAAAAGTAAAACTTCTGGTTTTTTAAATGTATGAAGAACGGATGTAACAGTACAGCAACAGATGCCAAGTCTCCAGAAAATCATAATCTTGTTGCTTGTTCAACAAATTGTATTGGTCATAAAACCCATTCTTACTCTAAAGGCAATATTATAAAAAGGTAGGAAACGTGTACTGCTCACATTTTGATATACCATGGACAAAGGACTTTATGCCTTCTAATTGGCACAAAACTAATTTTGAAATCCCTGTGTCGCTTAGAGGAGCACAATGTCCATAGGATTATTTTGAAATAGTTCACTAATGACTGAAGACTATTATCTGAACAATCTGATAGATTGTTCTAGGTCTAGAGGACTTGTCTCATGTATTCCTTACAGACACTTATTAGAAGTCTGCCTAGTTTTAAAAGTTAGGTTGTATAACTGTACGTGGAAGAAGCCTCAGCTGCAAACTGTTCTTTTCTGAGACAGATTTACTTTACTACTGCATGCAAAAGCCTATAGCATATATAGTTTGTAGGTGAAGTACAAGATTTTCAGATGCATATATCAAATGCTAGGCTTCCATTTTAGTAAACTCCACCTGATTCCTTAAAAGATTACTTTTCAAAAATCCCAGAAATACAAATTACAAAGAAAAATACCCTAAAATCTACTAATAATTTGGCTGAAATTGATCAAAAATACTAGTTATACAAATGTTACAATTTACAACTACAGAAAATTTAAAGAAAGATAGAAATTGGAAGGTACAACAACCACCTTTCTTCTTCTTTTTGCCTTTCCTCTGCTTCTTTTTCTTTACGTTTTTGTTCTTCTCTTTGTTTTTCAAGTTCTTGGAGTTTCTGCCTTTCAAGCTGACGTTTCTTAATTGAGGCATCGCTCAGATGTTTTGTTGAATCAAAAGATACCTTTTGAAGACACAGAAAGAATATTTGTGCTAAAGTTAAAAACCCATTGTATTTATAAAGCTCAGTGTGCATTTTCTTGTACCTACCAGTTATAGAAGATTAAAAACTAAAGCTACACTAGCCTAGATGACATTTTTAGTTTACAAACCATTTAACATGGATAATATTTACCCCTTCATCTCTAGAGTTCCTGTATTCCACCACTTCTCAAACTTGGCTGGAGTGAGCTTTCCTAAGTCATCAAAAAGCTTTTCAATTTATCTGAAGTGTAAATTAAAGGAAACAAAACCCAACAGATATGCTTCAAAGTGCTCAGGCTTGTGCTTGTCTCATTAACAAGAAAAGCAAAGGAAAAGGAACTAGACGGTTCAACAGCTTGCCTAAGTTCAATGGGGCTTACTCTCAGGCAAGATCGAATCAACAAAAGATATGAATTATCCATCTTGTTGTGAGAAACTGTACTCTCAGACTGCAGTTAAGTAGCTAGAAATTGATATAAACGAATGTTTGACTATAAGAGGTTTTCATCTTCTGTGAGATGAAAACATTCTGTGTTAATAACAGAGGAGACTGACTCTAACCAACTCTCATAAAAATGAATGGTAACCCCAGGCTCACTGAGGCCTCCATACCACAGGTGCAGTTGACTGGTTTCAAAAGGACTACAAGAGGTTCATGCCGGAAACCATATACCAGTACAGATAATAGCAAATCTGTAGAAAACAGGATATGCCAACTATCTTTTTTACAGGGGCAAATTCATTCTGAGAACATCCATTTATTCCACTAACAAAAGATTATAGCTATCTATAGATTATTTTTAAAAATATATCCATTATATATGCTAAACTTGTTTCTCATGGAAGCATTTTATTCTTTCATTAAACAATGAATTATACTGAATTCAAATTAGTCACATGTATAACAGACCCACTGAAATAAATGGACTGTAGCTTAGTAATTTGTTTTACAGTATATTTTGCAGCTTTCCAGCTGTAAAACAGCAGCACACTAAACAAGAATGTGGATATTACATTATTTTTTCAGAGCATTAGTTATTACATGAACAGCAATTGTATAGAAGCTATAGACATCAGCATTGTGACACCCACAATAAATTTTTTACCGATTAAGTTTTGAATTGCATAAATTTGAAAGCAAAGAGCTGAGATCTGCTGATAAATTTGCTTTTAACAATTGGCCTTCCTCTTTTCTTGCTTAACTGCTTTCTCCCCTTTGTCAGCTTTTAAAAAAGATGCTTAAAAAGATCCACTGTAAAGTTGTGAATTGTATTAAAAATGTTTTATACTGTTTTTTAATGTGGGAAAAAACCCTCCTCAGTGTTTAGGAAAACCAGAACCATCAAATACAGGTCAGCAACAATTAAACATAGGTTGTTAAAATCAAGGTCTTTAAGGCTGTTTAAGAACTGGGTGGGACTTGGACTTACCACCCATGTAGAAAAGACCACATCTTCTGCTCACCAAAGCAACTGAATGGACTGCACCATCCAACAGGTAGGGCTTTCATGGCTGTTCCTAGGGCCCAGGTTGGCTCACATTAGCACAGGTAGCCCTTCAAAGAACCTAGTCCCAGTCCTCTGTTCTTATCGTAAAGTAAATACTATGTACTCAGTGGGGCTTATATCTGCATAAATGCATATAATTAAGGAGGCAAAGCCAGCAATTGGGAAGAGGAGGATAGCCCTTATATTATAAATACAGCACCCTGCTTAAGTACTAATCCCTGTAACATTTTCACTATTTGTTTTGTTACAAGCTGGATTTGAAATGGGTTTGATATTGTCACCATTTGATGTATGCAAGATACTCAACACTGTGCCAAGTTTTGTTGTTGTTTTGTTACTGTGGCACAAAATGTAAGTAGACAAAATCAAACAGGCACTTGTTAGTTGCATAAATATTCACCCCCCTCCCCCGAAAGGTCAAGGCTTGGTGGAAATATCTTGGCAAGTCATTAGAGTGGCAAATCTTGGCTAAGTCTCCATCAACACTGCATATCTGGATCCTGCAATGTTTGCCCATCCTTCCTGGGAAAACTGCTCCAGCTCTGTCAGGTTAAATGGGGCTTACTGGTAACAGCAATCCTCCAGTCTTGCCACAGATGTTTTGCCAGATTGAGGTCTGGGCTTTGTCTGGACCCTTACAGAACATTGAGGTTCTTGTTTTAAACCACACCAACATGACTCTGGTTTGTGTTCAGGGCCATTGTCCTGCTTGAAGGAAAACCTCTGCCCCAGTCCCAGAACCGTTGCAGACTAAAACACAGTTTCCTCTAGAATTTCCCTGCATTTAGCTCCATCCCATTTTCCCTCTGTCCTGAGAAGTTTCCTGGCCCCTGCTGAAGAAAAGCAACCCACAAGATCATGCTACCACCACACTTCACTACAGGGACGCTATGCTCAGGGCAACAAGCAGAGTTAACTCTGTGCTATGTGCATTGTTCACAGCAAGGCTGGATCGTTCCATTTTTTCCCATTGGGCTAGGGAACTTTTTTCCTCCATGCTAGACCCAACTCATTCTATTTTGCAAACTCCAAGTGTGCTTCAACATGGGTCCCCCCCGACAGGCGTTCATCTCTTCACTCTTCCATAAGGCTTGTCTTTGTGCAATTCTCAGGTATTAGCACTGTTTTCTTCTTTCCATCTCGGTTGTGGATCTCCCTGCCCTGTCAAAGTTACCACTGGCCTCTTTGTTACTTCTCTAATTAACTGAGCTTTGGTGAACAGCTTTCTTCAGACAGAGTCACAGCTGAGCCATAGTCTTTCAATATGGAACTTAATGGTGCTCCAGATGTTCATAGCTTGGAAGTTGTTTTAATATCCCTTCTCTGTTTCATACTTCTGCACTTTATCCCATGACTGCTGATCATACCTTGGGCTCCATTATACTATTTGTTTAGATGTGTTCTGCAATAAAATCTGGGGACTCCCAGAAACAGTTGTATTTAATCTGAGATTTTGTGGCACTGCGATTGCATCTAGGTGGACTTCATTCAGCTACTTCCTGGAGGCAGTAGGTAGCAACAACTCTGACGTGTCACAGAGAACGGGATGACTATACAACCAACGAGTGGCGGTTTAGTTGTGTTTATTCATCTTTAGTTCCACAGTGAAAGTATTCTGCACCTTACCAGTGTTCAGTATCTTGTGTACATTAAGTGATAACATCAACTAAATCCTTTCAATTCCACATTGTAACACAGCAACATATAGAAAAGTCAAAGGGGGGATGAATACTTCTGCAAGGCACTTTATATCTGACTTTTGTTGTGTCACCTCAAAAGCAAGCAGAAAGTGTAACTATGGAAACATGTTAGCAAAAATGTGATATGTATCCTAAAAAGGTGCTTGTGTGATATATTTGAAGATAGATGCCTGAAAATAGAATCTCATGAAGCAACTTTAGCATGTTTTCTCACACTGTTCCTGCTTCTCTCTGTGCGTGTGAGAACTAAAGAGTATTTGCTTCATACTGGTAAATTCCATAATATCTCTCCCCTCCAAGATCCATAAAATGATGCAAGTAATAGTGCAAAAGCCAAAATTTCAGAGGATGCCATGATAGGTTATCTTCTAAAAAGTACTTATATTTCATTAAGGCTATTTTTAAAGTCCTATTTGATTAGAGAAAAAGATATTCAGTTTTTTCAGATATCTGCTACTTTATCACAAGGTATAAATAATAATTAACCTTTTTAGAATAAATTTATAACAGCATATCTCACTAATTTGTACTTTTTTTATAATGTGTCACCTCATTTTATGTTCCATTTTTAGTCAGTGTGCTGTTTTTATATTATCTTTAATTTACATATATCCCTCCACTGCTCACTAACACAATTTGATTATGTACCTATTTTTGAACAGGTGACATGTATACATTTAAAATGAGTATTTGTGAAGATTCACTATACAGGATTACAAAGAAAATAGGTTTTACTGCCTTTTTTATGGAACAAATACTCAGATTTCTAAAAACTTGTGTGTGCCGAAAACTCATTTTCACCTAGCGCGGCTAATTTAGGACCAACTCTTCAAAATATACAGGAAGAAGCATGCAACCATTTTTATAAAAAGATGCACCAGGAAGGGTCCAAAGGTACCTCACCTTTATGTTACAAGCGACTGCTTTGCCATCTTCACCTTTGTACATCAGCTTCATGCCTCGCAATGCACTCATAGCCTTGATGAAACCTGCATATTCTTCATATTGAACATAAGCTTCAAAATTCAGATGGCCTCCAAAACTGAATGTATGGAAGTTTCTGCCAGTCATTTCTTCCCTATATGGATCCAACATAGGTATGTCCACATTACGAATTTCCCCAAATTTACTAAATACCTTAATGAGAACTTCATTGTTTGGTTTTTCTGAGCCAGAGTCTTTCAGTGCAAACCATTTACAAGGTAAGCCCTCCAAATGAATAGTGTCTGGTCTTTCCCCAGGCAGAGTTTCATTCATATCTTTTGCATCACGAAAAAAGGAGTCCCAGTCATGTCGAGTAGGAAAATCAATTTTATATTCTGCAGCACGAACTTTTAAAATGTCTGAAAAACCACTAAGTTTTATAGTTTTGCCATCTAGGCATGCAAGGAAGGATTTAACCAAACTCTTATTCTCTACCTCTCCTTCAAAGCGAATAAAATCCATGGTGCTTTTGGAAATCCGTAATGTTGAGAATTGATGCGTTTGCACCATTCCTTTCAGCCTTTCCATCACCTCCCAGTTAGAAATGGACTTCCCTGGTTGCTTCAACTGTGGAAGGGCCACACTGATAGTCATTTTTGTAATAGGTTTAAGGTACAGTCCATATGGACCACAGAGCTCCACAGCTTCAGAAGTGTCATGAACGATTGTAGCAGCTGCCATAGCTAGAAAAGAAGATAATGCAAGTAGCGAGCAAAGAAAGTGGGCTTATCTATATTGTAGACGCAGGTAGAAAGTGGTTTCTTTCCTGGAAGAAAAGGCCATGTTAGCAGGTTCCTAAAAGTAGCATTCAAAGACATAGAACATGCCTTCTCTTATTATGGATCTTTTAATAATGTTTTTATAGTTGAAGTCCATAAAGGGAATTATCCTTCCTAACTACTTGGGTGCTCCAATGGTAAACCATTCAAAGTTGTGGTTTGCAGAAGTATTGCAAATCTGTGCAGAGTACTAGAAAATTAACTGTGTTTAGAGAGAAGATACTGAAGATGCAGAAAATGCAATGGTCTTCTGAGTGTGTTCTGCTTCAAACTGACTGCAGTTTATATGAGACACCACCACCACAAAAGAGGAATTCCAGCCTTTGAAAAATCCAGGCAAAACATCTGTGAGGAATTCAAACAGATGAATTAGGGTCTCAGAGAAATCAAATATACACGCTGATGCATTTACTACAAAATAATTTACAAAGGAACCCTCATGGCAGAATCCCATGCATATTGAACAGACATAAGTCTATTGAGTTCAATTATCTTACTCCAAGCTGTGTATGCATGGATTGTGGTCTTGGAATTTGGTGTGCAAGATAATCTATCATTATAGTTTGGGTACACATCCCTTTGACTACGATTTTTCTGAGCGTAACCACATGCAAAGTTGCCACAGCAGATAAATTAATGATGTAAGATCTAGCATATTACCATTTTAAATATGAATTACAGTATTCAATCTGACATGGTTATAGTGAAAGCAGAAACAATTAAACTATTGCACTCTTTGCAAGATTAAAAATACTATAAAGATGTTAAATACTGCACAAAATGTAACGAAAACCCACTTTTCCTAAGTTGCACACACTTTCATGAGGACCTTCAACATGTAATATAATTCGTAAGAATACTGCATACATTCCACATTGTGTAAAGTGTACACTGCCTTTTTCTAAGTTTGCCCATATGTTCTGCACATGTCTATAGGCCCATGATGTAGAGTTCCCAACTTCCCATAATTTTCATGGATTTTAAAAAATACAGGAAGAGAACAAGGGAACACTGTTCAAAAGAAGAATCCTATTATAAATGGTTTTCATACATGTTTTCTGGGAAAGGCAAAACAGTGTGCCCTAAAACTTGTTTGCCAAAAACAAGCATTCCAAACACAGGTAAGAGCAATAATTAGTATATTTAAACACACACACACACACAGAAAAGGTAAGCTGGTTTGTGGATGTGTAAAACAAAGTATTGTTCTACCAGTCAAAAACTGAAATTAGTGTAAAAGTTCATAAGGATCTACATCAGTCTTCCCCAACCTGTTTCCCTCCACATATACTGGATAATTGGATAACAACTCCCAACATTCACAACAGCTTCCTATGCTTTCTGGAGCTAATGCAAGTTGATGTGTCCTCCAGATGTTTTGGACCAGGCTGGAGAAGATTAGTCTCCAGTGATCTAGTAACTGTTATCCATCTTGAGTTTTAGTAAAATAATGCAACGAGATACAATTAGATGGTGGCTACAGTAAGTCCTCTGATGCCCTAAACATTTTGCTGCACCATCTATCCATTACATATTGGGATACTGACAGGGTTCAACTACAGGGTTAGAAGTTTATCACAGTTTAACATAAATTCTTCCAGATCATCCCACCATTTATTTTCTTCTTTTATTAACAGAGATGGGAGCTATTTGTTTCAAAGAATAGAAAGAAAGGAGAAAGTAAAAAATAAGGACAGTTTTGCTGGCTCAAACCAAAGCTCTCAGCATCTGTTCATAGGTACAAAGTTTCTGAAATCAGAGTGAAAAGAACCAAAGTTGGAGGAAAAAAAGAGAGAGATTAATCTGAAAAAAGCCCAAACATCTATTGTAAGAAGTAGGTCCTACTTGCAGAGTAGGTTTAAAGAGGGAATTCAGGTCTTTAACTTTTGAAAATGTCTACCTTAAACTGTACAACTGGCAAGCCAATCCATATACTCAGTGATTAGTGTTGGAAGAAAGCCCAAGAGAAGTTGAAAAGTTTGAGACAACCACACACACTCAGTCTACCTACCTCACAAGTTTGTTCTGAGAAATAAAATTAGGAGGAGTAAGAGAGAGAATCCATGAGCTATTCAGAGGAAAAGCAAAAATAATACCATAAGTAGTAGTCCTCAAGAGCACAGCAGACTTCAACCTTGAGAAAGCTACTCTGTTGTTTTTATCAAAACCCCAGAGGCCACCAATTAGAGCGAAATACACTATGATGGCTCAGGGAGTCCAGCCAATTACCTCCTGAGCGCCAAGAGCCAACCTGCGTAGCTTTTTCTTTGCGAAAAGCCTGCATGATCAAATAAACAAATACCTCGGGATGACCCACATACACAAGCATCAAACTTGCATCTCTCACCAGGGACCCTGACAGTTCGACAAAGCCCTAAAAATAGCTATTATTAAGTAACTGGGAACCGAAGCCTCTTGCTAATTTTCTGGCAATTGGCCAGCGGGTCCTTATTGACCCTCTTGCTCAATTAGTAGGCCTCAGGCGGGCTCTTGGTGTAAGAGGCCAGGCGCGGGAAACAACAACAACAACAGGCAGCGAAGCCACGTCGTCGCGGCAGCCGCCCCGCTCTTTCTTAACCGCAGGAGCCGGAGGCATTCGCTTCAGTCTCCCGCGACAAGCGGAAGAGGGGAGCGGCAAGGCCACGGTGCTCCCAGAATCAGGCTCTAGCGCCTCTCCTCCTATCCACCCCCGCGGTCAAACGCCAGGAAGGGCGATGAGGGCCGGCCCGGGCCACGGCGCTCGCCATTCTTCGTGCGGCCCACTTTGCTTTCCGGTACTTGCCAGGCGGATGAGCGCCGACCCCAAAGGAGCCACGAAGGGCCGCCTCTTCTGCTCCCTTCCGACCAAGGCAGCGCGCGGCACAATGGCAGGCGCGGGCGGCACCGGCCTTCCCACAATGCCCGGCACGGCCAAAACAAAAAAGTTTCCGCTTCCTTTCCGGAACACGGGGTGCGAAGGAGAGGAAGTAATTACCTCCGGGGCCGGAAGTAGACGAACCTGAGGCTGGATTTGGCCAATAGGCGTGTTCCTTTTAAAGGCGTAGAGATAGAAATGGTAGAATGACGCAGAAGAGCCGTTCTGCATCAAACGAGCACTCTGCCTTGTGCCCGCATTCCGCCCCAACGGTGACCACGCAGCTGGACGGGGGACCTAAAGAAGAGTAAGAGTGCGTCGGCTCGCTTCTGCCCATCTTCCCCAGCAACTGTGGCCTACATAGGCATATATATGGCGGAGCACATAGCCGATAGGACTGGTAGGCATTGCTAGACTTCGCTTCCATGAATCTGTCCAGCTCCTTTTTAAACCCAGCCAAGTTGGTGGCATCGCCATTTCTCAGGGAAGTGAATTTTATCATGTAACTGTGCGCTGTGTGAAGACTTCCTTCCTCCTGTCCTGAATCTCCCATCATTCGGGTGTACGGCATGATTCTGAGCATTATGAGGAAGGAAAAATGGGCCCCTTGTCCACTTTGTCCACACTGTGCATTAACCTCTCCAGCTCTGTTGTGGCTCACAGCACACACCCTTTTTTCTAAGCTAAGGACTTCCAGATGTTGCACGAGCTTGCCCGCTCCAGCCTGTTGATCATTTTAATCACATTTTCTTGCACTTTTCCCAATTCTCCAATATCCTTTTTAAGTGCTGTGATTAGAATTGTGCCATAGTGTAACTGTGTAGATTTGTGTGAGGGGTATAAGATCTTGCCAGTTTGGGGTCCCCCCCCCCCGCAATTGTGACTAACATGAAATTTGTCTTTTTCAGACCACCCACATACTGACTTGATTTTTTGTACAGATTCACTGAATGAATATAGAGTGTACATTTCCATTTTCAATTGACCTTTTTCTGTCTTCTGAGATTTATCCTTTCAAATCATTTGGTGAAAAATAGGATTGTACAATAGATGTGGTTAGGCAGCAGCCCGCCCCCCTCCCAAAAAAAGAAAGTGTTGATATACTCTTTCAGACTCAGGTCTTCATTTATTATAGAATCATAGAATAGCAGAGTTGGACGGGTCCAAAGGGCTGTTGGGTGCACCCCCTGCTCAGTGCAGTACTCCCAAGTTAATCCATCCCTCTCAGATGGTTGCCCAGTGCCTCATTCATGCCTCTAGTGTTGGAGAGCCCACAACCTCCCTAGGCAATTGGTTCCATTGCTGCACTGCACTAACAGTCAGACCCCCCCCCCCCGGTATCTAGCTAAAATCTGGTTTCCTGTTGTACTTGCTCCCATTATTTCCTGTCCTGCATTCTGGGATGATTGAGAAAAGATCTTGTCCTTCCTCTTTGGGACACTTTCAAGTATTTGAAAAGTGCTACCATATCTCCCCGGTCTTCTATTCTCATATCTAAGCATGCCCAGTTCTTTTGATCTCTCCTCATAGAGTTCGACTTCCAGTTGCCTGATCATCTTTGTCACCCTTCTCTGAAATTGTTCCAGCTCATTTGAATGTATTTTAAACTCTGGTGCCCAGAACTAGATGCAGTATTCCAGATGAAGCCTAACCAGTGCTGAGAAAAGGGGAACTACTACCGTATTTTTCGCTCTATAAGACACACCTGACCATAAGACGCACCTAGTTTTTAGAGGAGGAAAACAAGAAAAAAATATTCTGAATCAAATGGTTTACTAAACTATTTAATAAACTATAACAGAGTACAGTAATACCGTATTTCAACCTTGTAAAGTAAACAGCAGTCAACAGTGGCATTAAGAACCATCATCACTGTCATTAACAAAAGAGAGACTTTAAAGTTCGAGTACTCTTCTAGTTTTCGTTGAACCCATAGAACTCATCATCACTAGAGTCAGAATTTATGAAGCTCTGTTGCTCACAATCACTGACATCACTTTCTTAGTCAGTAGTGGAATTATTGAAGGAATCCACAATCTACACCAGTTATACAAAAGCTGCTGCAGACAATTCAATAACAAATCTAAAAAAGTCAGTAATGTCCATGCTGCCCTACTAGTAAATAATAGAAAAAAACTTCTGACAAAAATGAGATATTGTACGGTAAATCAAACACACAGCGGACTAAGTAGCCTTTGAAGAATAAACTTCATACATGAAAGTAATGCTGTTCAAATATCCACTGATCCTAAAAAAATGTGTCTGATCAACTAACAGATAACTGATCCATGGAAAGCTTCCTGATAATCACAGGCACATTCCCCATCACTTCCCCGTGGGCTTCATTAAAA
>NW_025335268.1:83246766-83255595 GCF_004798865.1 Varanus komodoensis
GTGATTATCAGGAAGCTTTCCATGGATCAGTTATCTGTTAGTTGATCAAACACACAGCGGACTAAGTAGCCTTTGAAGAATAAACTTCATACATGAAAGTAATGCTGTTCAAATATCCACTGATCCTAAAAAAATGTGTCTGATCAACTAACAGATAACTGATCCATGGAAAGCTTCCTGATAATCACAGGCACATTCCCCATCACTTCCCCGTGGGCTTCATTAAAAGATGGGTTGCCATTTGAAAACACACACTGACCTGTGATTAACAGCTCTCACCTATGCTGGAGGAGGGGGACGGAGCAGGGCACGTCGAGTGCGTGCCGGCCAGGTGGTGCCACGTGGGGCCGGCAGCGTCCCGGGCGTCGGGCACACACACATTCGCTCTATAAGATGCACAGACATTTCCCCTTTTGAGTGGGGGAAAGTGCGCCTTATAGAGCGAAAAATACAGTACTTCATGTGATTTGGAAGTGATACTAATATTACTGCAGTCCAAAATATCATTTGCCCGTTTTTGCAGCCACATCACATTGTTGGCTCATACTCAGCTTGTGATCTACAGCAATTCCAAGATCCTTCTCACTTGCAGTATTATTTGAACCTAGTATTCCTCACTTTATAATAATGCATTTGGTTTCTTTTCCTAGGTGCAGAACTTGGCATTTGTCCCTTTTCTGATATTTTCGGCCAAGTGCACCAACCTATCCAGATCACCTTAAATCTTTCTGTCTTCCAGAGTATTAGCTATCCCTCCCAGCTTTCTGTCATCTGCAGATTCAATAATTGTTTCCTGTACTTCCTCATGCAAATCATAAATAAAAATGTTGAAGAACACTGGGCCCAGCATTTTTGTGCTTTTGGAAGTTCTTAGGCCATAGCAACTGGGAAGTACAAGCTTGGCTGATACCCATAATAGCATTATAGATTAGTAGAGTTGGAAGAGACCAATAAAGACATTGGCTGCTCATTGCAGGAGTCCAGGTTACGAAAACATTCCTAACAGATGACTGTCCAGCTGCATCTTGAATGCCTTCAGTGTGGGAGAATCCATGCCCCCCTCCCAAGCAATTGATTACATTGTTGTATTGCTCTGTCAGGAATATTTTTCCTGATATAACATGTACTTCTTTTAAGCTGTAATTCTTCTACTTGAACCCATAATTCCATGTCTTGCACTTTGGGATGACTGAGAAAAGATCCTGGCCTTTGAGGGGTGGTCCCCTAACCACTCTCAGTCATCCCTCCATCTGAACCTGCAATATATCAGTCACGAACAGTATTTGCACTAAATTTGTACTGAGCACAGACACTGATTCAAAATGATCACTGCCTCCCCTGAATTTGATGAAAAAGACCCCACATCAATCAAGTTAGGTTTGTCAGACTGATTTCCCCAAAAGAATTGACCACTTTACTTGTCTGTTAACATCTGATTATTCATGGGAATCTTTCTTCTGTATATGCACTATAGAATCATAGTATGATAAATTTGGGTTCCATTATGTACAGTGTCATTTTTATGGTAACAAAAATGTACTTTCTTTAGCTAATAAAAGTGTTTTTAGACCATATTTTCTGAACTGTGTGGTTTTCTTTTCAATATTGTGTACTTTGACATACATGACACTGAACCAAGGTTCATCAGTAACTTTGACAACTTTTCATAGGAACCCACTGCCATCTTTCCTTCAGGCAAAATGGAACTTAGCTCTGGGTAAACATGCATAAGATTATGCAGCTCATTATTAAATAAGTACAGTGTCCTTTAAAATGAATAATACTGTAAAACTCCACTAGATGAAGCTATTTCATGAGACAAAAGCAGAAGCAACATTTGCAAGGCACAAATCTTAACTTTTGGAGTTGGTTTGTAATTTTAACTTCCCATAAATTAGCATAAATTGTGGACAGGACACAAGACAAATTCAAAAATGGTAAACCTGTTTATCAGTGTTTATTCTGCATAATGACTAAAGCCTTCTCTCTGTTGAGGGTCAGTGTACTTCTGAGTATCAGGATCTGGAAGCATGCAGCAAGGAAAAGCTATTTCTGTCATGCAGTATGCAAAGTGACTAACGGAAAACATGCAAAATGATGTTAGCTCGAGAATGAGTGTATGTATCATCTCTGATCAGTTCTTGATGAAAAGCCATGGTGGTTTATCATGCTGTGGGAATCTGGGCTGCATTTGTCAAGGTGGCTTAACATTGGATTATAAAACACCCTGATAACCCTTGACTTGTTCTAAAGGTTGTTTTACCAATTTATTCTAGGAGTCCTTTTGTGGGACATACTAAAATACGCTGTGTTATTGCATTGACCACACACAAACTCACTTTACAAATTGCCTGTGCTTCTGAATGGCCATTAAAAATGTAATGAGACCAGCAGCTTCACAGAAAGGAACAGGAGCCTCCAGCTGCTGAAGCAGTACCCATAAGCATGCCAAGCTCTAAAGGACTGGCCCAAACCTGTCACACAGCCATGATCTTTCGTGTCCTTCCAAATGGCCATAGCAATGAATTGGAATAAGATCTCAAACTGCTTGTGCACCCTCATCTACTACCTCCAAGCACTCCAAGGGGCACTACTGGATATCTGCATCCCCTTGCACTCCTACAGTCTTAAGCACCAAACTACCTCTGCTCCATCAGATTGTCACCACAGGCACCACTTGTTCTTGTATATATCCTTGCACGTTGCCATAGTTTTCCAATTTATTGAAATGATGCACATAGCCCCCTAAGATGGAAGACAGGACAGGACTGAGTAGACACCTCAGCTTTGCTTGGGTGGCTAATTTAGGGAAGCCAGTTCTGGTAGCAATTGGGTCCTACCTGAGGTAAGCAGAAAAAGCCATTTCAACAGTTCAAGAGCTCTCTTTCACATCAATGTGTACGTGGCATCTCACACCAATAAATCTGCATCTCAGTGAAAACATCCTACTTCCCTCATGCTTGACATGCTTCCTCTTTCACAAGTCATCCAAAGTGCCCTCATGTTCTGGAAAGAGTTGTTTTGACATACACCAAGCCTCCTTAGATCCTGCCTTGTTGCTCCTTATACAGCTGGTGTAGGCAGGTTGTGTCCTGCCAGATGTTCCTCACTAGACCAGAAGTAGCTCCACCATAGGGACCTCATCTGGTTTCTGTTCATAGCAACCATGCTTGAAATGCAGCCTCCCATGGCAATAAACAGGTAGGTGTCCTTCAACATTTCTAGGTGAGGCTGCTGGTTTGTATTCCAATGTATGCCTGCTACCACAATCCATCCTTCTAGAATTCACAGGCTTCTCTTTTGACCAAGTCTTGCAACATTAGCCAAGCCAAGAGAAAGCTCACAAACACAAAAGCCCAATTAGTCCAGAAAGTGGTGGCCCTATTTTAGCATCTCAAAGATATAGTCATTAGGCATATACTTGCTTCTAAAAGAGAAAATAGGATATGTCAAGTTTCTCCAGCTAATCCAATATTTACTATTAAAGAAGGCCGCATCCATTGTGATGAAACACCTATGGTAGCTAAAGAAGAGATGTAGACTTCACAAGAACAACTTAAGTGTCCTAAGCAAAGTTGCAGCATCAGTTTAAACAATCTATGAAAACTGTGCTTCAGATTCATTAAAATAATAGCAGAAGAAGTAGTATTGTTAAGTATTTTCACTAAACTTCCTAATAAAGAACAAGATAGCTATGTTGCAACCCAGGTTGGTTCAAATGCAACAGTATGATTAACAAAATAACCTGGAAACACTTGCTAAACAATATCCCCATCTAAAGACTGCCTCACCTGTATGTATACTTGTATAGATAGATAGATAGCAATGTATAGATAGCAAGCTGCAAAGTCTGCCATCTCTGAAGTATGATTGAGTTAGACACAACTTAGACTGTACTAGTTCAAAGTTTCATCTAGGACTAAGCAAGCTATAAACAGTACAGGCTGGGCCTGTATAGATGGAACTGTAGTATTTTGTAGACAAGTCAGGGAATTTGTGCAGAATGGAAGTAACTAAGTGCAGAACCCCAAAGAATAATGGGATAAAAGCTTTGTCATGGAAGGTACCAGGATGGCATTCGAAGCAGCACAACACGCAATTATTGAATTACATTGAATGCTTTGATATCCTACTGCAAGAAACATGGCAATGTGAACCCATATGGTTACAAATGCTATTCTTTGCCAGCTATTTTTTCTAAGAAAGGTGGTAGACCAGTGGTGGATTACCTTGTTTGATCTCCACAGAGCTGGAGAAAACTAATACAACTATGAGTCCATGCAATTATTTTGTGATTGCTGTTTATGTCACTTTCCTGAAGACTAATTTTATGTTAGTCAATATCTGTATGCCACCTCATTTAAAACAATAATTGCTAAATACTAATTGGGTAGAATTAGAGAATTATATTGAAGGTATAGAACTGTCATATTCCAGTGCAGTATTTATTATCACTGGAGATTTCAGTGTACATATGGGTGTTGATATGAGTTTGTAAATAAATAGTTTGTATTTTTGTATTATAAATAGTTTGATATTCCAAGGATATTAGATAGAATTATTTGGGGTTCTGCTTCCCCAATTTGTAAGAAGGAAAGATTTTCTAATACAAATTGGTATGGCAGATGATGATAGACCTGGGGAATATACCCATTTTACAAGTTATGGAAGTAGTGTGATTGGTTATGTAGTCATCTCACACTTTGCATATTTGCTGCTGGCTTGAGATGGGCTTCAACATAGAAAGTTGTTACCTCCTTTTATGGAATTAGCATGGTCTGCATACAACAATTCTTCCCTAAAAACTCAACTTTTTCCTAATGTGGATCTAGATGTAACTAATTGTAGGAGAATTTAGTGGATACCAGCTGGTATGTATGTATGTATGTATGTATGTATGTATTTATATGTTGCCTGATTAGCCATAGGCTCTCTGGGTGGCTTACATATAACCAAACACAATAAAATCAATAATACAATAAAGCAATAATATCAATAAATTAATAGTACTAAAACACCTAATAATAATAAAACATGGAAGATAAATAGCTAAATGATAAATTAATAAACTGATAAACTAAGGGAATATATAAAGCAAATATCCAATTATACAACATAATTCATAACCAATTTAAAAAAAAACCTCATAGTTACAGTTAAAATGGTAGCAGCAACTAAATTTAAAATCAAAGGCCAACAGATTCACCCTTCAAAAGAAGTGTGAAATAAGAAAGTCTGTTAATTTAGCTGTAATTAACTACCTTCATATGGAAGATTTAATGGCCATCCATGCTGTGATTCTCTTTACTACTTCTGCCTCTTAAGACCATGAATCTGACTGACAGATTGCAAGACCAACTGAGAAATAAGATGAAGGATAAGAGCCCAGGAAGATTTCAAATGTCTTCTAGCATGTTTGATAGAAAGTATAATCAGACCAAAAGAGGCTTTAGCATAAATATATATACTCCAGTTCAGATCTTTTGACTAATGAATATGTTGCCTTTAGGCAAAAGTCTAAACTTTTAATAAGAGGAAAAAGCAACAAGCTGGAAATTAAGGGTGGCAAAGCTTAGTAAAAGCCTCTCACAACAGGAATATCTACCTGTTACAATTATCAGGTTTAACAGGAAATGTCTGCACAGTCCCCATATGTATTATTGGACCCAACAAATAGATGCAATATTTTCAGTTGTCAGGGGCATACAAATACAAATGGGAACTCTGGGAAATTTACCTGAGCGTCCACGAGCAGCAGCTAAGTAGATCATTGTTTTGTCATAGCTCATTTAATTGATAAATATGCTAGGAAACCAAGTGGCATGTCCTGCGCAACTTTTACTGATCTGAATGCAGCATTTAACTCAATTTCCCATACAAGACTTGGGGATAAATTAAACCACCTAACCATAGATAAAAGATTCCTCTTTTTAATTATATGTCCATACAACCAACCTGGCTGAAGGTGTGATAGTCTACAGTTGGGCATTTAGACATCTTGGGCATTTAGACATTAGCCATGCTATTTAACATCTACATGAAACCGCTGGGAGAGGTCATCAGGAGGTGTGGGCTGCGGAACCATCAGTACGCTGATGATACCCAGCTCTACCTCTTGTTCTCTACCAATCCAGGTGAGGCAGTGGCTGTACTGAACCGGTGCCTGGCCGAGGTAATGGGCTGGATGAGAGCCAATAAACTGAAGCTCAATCCAGACAAGACGGAGGTCCTGTTGGTAGGTGGTTTGGGCTTTGGGGTGGGGGACCTGGACCTTGTCCTGAATGGGGTTGCACTCCCTCTTAGGGACAAGGTTCACAGCTTGGGATTGCTCCTCGAGCCAGAGCTGTCATTAGAAGCTCAGGTGACAGCAGTGGCAAGGAGCACTTTCCTTCAGCTTCAGCTGATCCATCAGCTGCATCCCTACCTGGAGAACAACTGCCTGGCAACAGTGACACATGCATTGGTCCCTTCCTGATTCGACTTCTGTAATGCGCTCTACATGGGGCTGCCCTTGAAGACGGTCCGGAAACTTCAATTGGTGCAAACTAGAGCTGCCAGGTTGCTGACGGGGACTGGGCGTTGTTCTCATATAACCCCAGTCCTCCATCAGCTCCACTGGCTTCCCATTGAAGTTCGGGCCCAATTCAAGGTGCTGATTATCACCTACAAAGCCCTGAATGGCTTAGGCCCTGGTTACCTAAAGGAGCGCCTGCATCCATATATGCCCTCCCGCCCCCTGAGATCGGCGGCAGAGGGCCTTCTCCGGGAACCCTCTGTGAAGGATATTAGGAGGGTGAGTACTCGGAGGAGGGCCTTCTCTGCGGTGGCGCCCAACCAATGGAATGCGCTCCCCAGAGAGGTCCGCCTGGCGCCGTCCTTATTTGTTTTTCGGTGCCAGGCCAAGACCTTTTTATTGAAACGCTATTTTAACTGTTAATGGTTTATTTGTTGGTTTAAATTGACCAGGCTGGATCCACTATTTTATTTTATTTTATCATTTTATTTTTTGTATTTTATGTATTTGTTGATTTTTTTGTATTTTATATGAGATTTTAATGATTGTAAGGCGCCCCGAGGCTCATGCGATGGGGCGGCATATAAGTTGTTTAAATAATAATAATAATTAATCTTTGTTTACTCACCTCTTCCTTCTTTGCAGTTATTACTAACTGTCCTAATGTTTCCTCCATTCTCCCATGACATACAAGAAACAAAGTACATTCAAATATCTTGGCATTTCATATAAAAACAAAACAAAACTATATTCTCCTTTTTTCCCCCTCTTGTTACTTGTGGTTTCCCCTTTTCTCACTTGTAACATGTATCCTAGATGTTCATTAAGGCTGGCACATTAAAACTCTTTAAAAGATATTATTATTATTATTATTATTATTATTATTATTATTATTATTATTATTATTATAACATTTCTATGCCGCCCCTTGCTGAAGCCTCGAGGTGGCTTACAACACAATAAGATACATTCAAATACAATAGAACATAATAAATTACCACTTAAATACAAAAATACAAAAAATAGTAGCAGCGCATAACTGTGCGTTATCCTCTGATTAAGCTACCTCACACTTACACCAAATTATTTGGTGCTTTTTAAAGAAAAGCGCAATGCAATGGGTTTTGTGGGAACTGGTTCCAGAGGCCACTTTGAACATTTCCAGTGATGGTCTCCAAAAATCTACATTCCTATGAATACACTGCACATTTGGTCAGTATCTCCTGATGGTCTCAGAATAGTTGGATGCACCTTGTTCACTATTCAGAAACACTTAGGATGCTCACTTACAGTGATGACTCCACATTTCTGAGGGCCTTCAGGTAAGACATACTACCTGGGCCCCTTCCCTCTCTGGCTCTACCTTATCACTGCCATTGTCAGCTGCTGCAGTGGCTCTTTGCCCTCCTTCTCATTGTTGCTACAAATTGCTTGCTGGACAGGCAGGGGGGCAAGTAGGCAGAAGCATTTACTGCTCCTCCTTTTCACCACCACCATTATCTGGGCCAGAACAAGAAGCAGGCGAACAAGCAGGTTGCAATGGCCAAGTGAAGAAGCAACTCCAGAGGCTTTGGTCAGTGGTCCATGCTGGGACATAGGCTTTGACTCTGGCCCTGCTCATATTTCCAGGCATGCTGAAGTTTAGAATCTTGAATCAACAGGCCAAACGGAGATGCTCAGTCGTGGTAGGGAATGAAATGGTTATTTACAATGAACAATGTATTTGAAGTACACATTTCTAGAGCTGGTTGCCACTGTTTAACAGAAACTTAATAAATGTAAAATGCTAAGGGGCAAAATGGAGAGTACACTGGAAAACAATGATTGGATCTTCCCACTGTTTTTGGTGTGTGATTTTTATTTTAAACTTGAACCATGAAGATAGAGCAAAAACATATGTAACTCTTTAAATTTGAAAGCAGCCTTTGATTTTGATTATGGCAGCAGCATCCGTGGAGAGCAGAGGGTGGTCAACAGTGTTCACCCTTTCCCTGCATCCCTAGACTTACCTGGTAGCAGTGCCTGGATCTAGACATGGGCAATCAGCTTTGCTGCTCCCTTACATCGCAATATTTTGGGTGTTTGAAAAACCATGAGCAGAGGCTATTGACTCTAATGTCCATTGCAGGTTTTGTTCTGACTTTTATAGGAGGTGGGGTTCATACTTGACGGGGACGGGGCGTTATGCTCACATGACTCCAGTCCTCCGTCAGCTTCACTGGCTTCCCATTGAAGCCCGGGCCCAATTCAAGGTGTTGATTATGACCTATAAAGCCCTAAACGGCTTGGGTCCTGGCTACCTGAACGAGCGCTTA
>NW_025335268.1:83255695-83372950 GCF_004798865.1 Varanus komodoensis
CTGGCACCGTCGTTACTGGTTTTTCGGCACCAGGTAAAGACCTTTTTATTTAAACATCATTTTAATTGTTAAAACATATGATCTGGGCAGGGCAACTTCTTCTTCCTTCTCTTTCTCCTCCTATATTTTTATTTACTTATTTTATACTGATAATTTTAATTTTATATTTGTAAATCAATGTATTTTTTGTATTTTTTTATTTAATGGTAATTTATTATGTACTATTGTATTTCAATGTATTTTATTGTGTTGTAAGCCACCCCGAGGTTTCAGCAAGGGGCGGCATAGAAATGTTATAATAATAATAATAATAATAATAATAATAATAATGATAATACTTTCAATAGCATCTATGACACCCAGAACAGATAAAAGGCCCCACGGATATGGGCGTCATAAGTCCCTGCAAGGATGTGTGTGAGAGAGAGAGGAAGAGAGAGAGAGGGAGCAGAGGTTTGGGCTCACGAAAAGTATGTCAGAGGAAGTGAGTGTGTTGTAATACGGCATGAGGTTTACATTCAGAAACTGAGAAAAATGAATTCATTTCAAGAACAAATCTTCAGGGTGTCAGAAGCGGATTTATAATCAGGTAAACTTGTTCTTTTTCTTTAAAAAAGGGGGAAGTAAAAGAGTTTTTAATAAACATATTTCTTTCCTGATGATTGCTAAAATGTTATTTAATTTGCAATTAAGTGGATTAGAAACAAAAAACATCTGCCTGATACTAATATAGACCTTTGGTCTATCTAGTCAGGTATTATCTCAATGAACTGGAGTGGCTTCCAGGTTCTTTCCTACCTGCTTGAAGATGGACACTAGGACCTTTTGATGCACAGCAGATGCTCCAGCACCCAGTTGTATTCCAGCTGGGTGCTCTGGCAAGTCACTCTGTAATTCAGATCAGTGGATAATTCCCTCAATGATCCATGTACATGGGTCACATTTAAGGATACCGAATATGTATGCTACGTTATCCTAACATATTTACTGTGTGTATGCAATGGGAATAGTTGTAATAGCTTATTATAGATCCATATTTAGTTATCTGTATACAGACATTTGACAGCTACCTCTCATAATGACATTTTAGAAGACATTACTTTAACGTCTGCTTGGAGGTTCAGTTTTACCCTCCGAACAAATGTCTCTGTTCTGTAGCTCCCAGCATCCTGCCAGGAAGCTGTGACTCCTCTGTTCCTTTTAAAGGAGGGTGGGGCACTTCCAGGAGTCAGAGCAACATGGTTATCCTGGAAGTTGCCCTTTCCAGCTGTTACAAAGCTAATGTAATTAGATCTTACAATTAATTAGTCCTTAAACTTAACTGACTCTTCTAATAAGCAAGCCAGTTCTCCTGTATATTTGGGTAGATGCTGCAAAAATATGCTGGTCTTATATACTTACTTCCGAACGGCACTTTTGGAAGATTTGCTTTATTAATACAGAATCAAAGGAAAAGGAAGACAAATGGGCATTTCATCAGCAAGTGGCAGGTTCCCAGAGAATAACACTGAGCACTCCCATCCCACAAAGCTAAATGCCAGTTTCTACCTCTACACAGAAATCCTTCTCTTTCTCCCCCTCCTTCACACACACACACACACACACACAAAGAGGAACTACACAGTGGTATTTTTCTGGAGTTTAGTGCAGAAGAGTCATGCTTTGTTTATCTCCATGGGGCATTTCATCTTCATGAAATTATTGCCTTTGGTTTTTCCTTTGCTCCTCTCTCTCTCTCTCTCTCTCTCTCTCTCTCTCTCTCTCTCTCTCTCTCTTGATTGCAGAATCTCTCATTTTATATGTTTGCAATGGGCAAAAGAGAAGTGTGGTTCATCCCACATATAAGCACTACTCTTCTATCTTTTAAAAGAGGCATGGTTTTGACAAAAGCAGTGTGCTATGGGCCTCTGATACTACTACCATGCATCTATACTTGACACTCCTTTCCTGGCTGCACCATTTCACCTGCATTATTTATCTTTCCATTTCTGGTTTACTGCATTTAAAATTATTTAAAACTTCATATAATAGCACTGAAAAGAAAAGGCGTTGTTGGCTGAAACTCTGGAAGGCTACAAATTAAAAGATCTTTACAACTGCAATCCTTGAACTGAATAATCTATCTTTTGAGTAGGAGTGTATTGTGAGTTTCATTTGTCAAGTCGTTCACCCTAATCACACAATAACTTAGACTATCACTACCACAGTGTTATAGGCAAATTCACAATAATTTAGGTTCAACTTGGTAGCCAACAAATTGGTAATTAACAACATTTACTAGTCAGCATGTGGGGGTGTAATGAAAGGTCTTCTCAGCTAGTGGCTTCCCAATCTCAAAAGAAAGGATTTCCCCAGCAGTTAAACCAAGCTCAACTATCTGCTGAGCTGGGACAAGATGCTATGGCCCAGTATCCCTTCTTTATGTGCCCTGAGAGTGAAAGGCTTAAAGTTTATTTTTCAGTCTTCTTCTTCCTTGTTTGTCTTCTGCTTCAGTCATTCTATCAGTAAGAATCTAGGTATGATCTGTTGAACAGGATGTCTCTTAAGGAAACTTGAGAACAGAAAGGGAGCTTCTTTACAATGCAGAAGTGGTACTTGCTTGTGAGAAAATGTGCCCTAGAATCATTTGCTCCAAGTTTGAGAAGTTAACAGGCAGATCCAGAGATGTTCGTCCTCTTTTTCTTGCGAGAGGATGCAGAACACAACAGAGCAGGCTATACTTTGGTTCCTAGCCTGTAAACTTCAGCCCTACAATTTCTTCATAATCTGGTAATAGATATTCCTAAAATTGGTGTGACTCAGTTCCCACCCTGGTAGCCAGTATGTTTCCCATCTATTATTGTAGGATCTGCAGAGTTATTCATACCAATTATGATTCAACATTCAAGGGAGATGTCATATGGATATACATGCATATAAGTAGAACTATTCTCAGTGTCAGGATTTGTGTCTCCCATCTGATTATCTGGGACCTTTGTCTGCCAGGTAATCTTGGGGAGCGATCACCTCAAGAGGAGGTTCTTGCCTGCCAGATGGCCTCAAAAGGTTTGGAATATTTTGCTGGGGTTTGATGCATGTCGCCAGAGAAAGAACATACCCTGATTTTGTATCCAAGCTTATACAAGCAACACTTGAAAAGGAAAGGAAAATTTGTTCAGCAAAAACTACAGAGGACTCAAGCTTTCAACCTAATGTTGTCCAGGAAGTAAATATTCCTATCACATCCCAGTTTTGCTCTGTGTTTTTTAAAAGATAAAAAACTTCCTGCCTAACAGAAAAAGGAGGTATCAGAGAAAGAGAGGGAGAGAGAGGCGGTCAGTTACCTGTCCTTCAGAGTAGATTCTTGACAGCAATCCCTTGCATGGCCAGGAAGGGAGCCAGCCCTGAGTTCAGAGCCCTGCCTCCCCACCTGCCTCTGCTTGTGTTCAGAGCTTGCACACCTTCTGCTGGAAAAGTCCTTACTGTTTCGCTCTGTACTTACCACTACAGGAATTAGGAGTGGCCCTTGTCTGCCTGACTTATGTGACTTGTTGGAGGAATGTGTGATTGTTCTTGATGTTCTTCTCTATTGCCTGTTTGGTCTGTGTTTGCTAGCTGCTGTTGGAGTAATTTCCAGATATCTCAGGACAATGTGTCATCTTCCTTGGAGATTCATGTTCCCTAATCTCTTGGGGGAGTGGGGATATCTTCCCCCCACAAGCATTCCAGTATTCAGTATTCACCTTTCATTCTTACCACACACTGGCTAGCCCAGAATAGTAGGTCCTTCTTCCTGAATTGAGCTTACTGGACCTGGGCCTGGCCTGGCCTGGCCTGGAAAGCTTTCCTGATCTGGAAGCTTCTCTTTATGGCACTAATATTGATATACTACATCAGGCTGATTGGAATAGAGAAGAAATGAATATGTTGGAGTGTCTTTTCTTTCCAGTTGAATATACCTATCCATTTCCTATTCATCTAGGAACTGGATGCTGCTGACTAAGTTTTGTCTGGCCATTCTTGAGACAGAAGACAACTGCAAACTTTAAAAAAGTATCTTTATAGAGTATTAACAGACAGTTAATTGTCACAGTTAAAGGGAGGCATCAAGTAAGCAAACAGAAAATCAAAAGCAGCGCCGCCAGTTTCCTACATGCACTAATCAGTTAGTGGCCAGACATTTCCCCTTTCATACATTGGGTTTTAACTAATTCCAACAAAAAGGGGACAAATTTGGAGGGCTGAAGGTGCTTCATTGGTTGCTCTGGACCACCCCCCCCCCCCAAATAGCTGCACCCTACCCTATGCTATTGCAGAAGTAGATGTGCTGTTGTAAATCCAGCAATTCCACTGGGAAATAAAGGCATGAGGAATGCATGCACTGCTGTGCATCCCAGCACAATGTCTACCTTTCTGCAGAGAATCAAACATTTTGTTGGGAACAAGGCATGTGTGGAGCATGTACCTTCTTTCCAGAACAGAAATGTTGCAGGAAGGCAGTGAGAATATGCAGAGGTGGACAGTGGTGGTGACCAGAGAGTGCACCAACAGCATTGGTTGCTCACACGCAAGCACAGACAGTGTGTTGTCCATCGTTGATGTAGGAGGAGAATTCAAAGACATTTCTTTTTTCAAAACATAGGTTATGTCAAAATTCCAATGCTAATGTATAAATAATACCATGGAATAAAACACAGTGAAATAATACCATATAGAATAAGATGGAATTTTCTACAAACTGAGTAAAGCTCCTGTTAGATAGGATGACTGCAAATCTAGGAGAGACGTGACAGCTATGACATCTGCCTGGCATAAACATAGGGAAATTCCAGCTTCAATCTAGTAACATCCCTTGGGAGTTCTGCTAAATAAATCTGGGGTTAGCTTTTCCACCTGTTGTGGTTGTGATCACATTCCCCATTAAGAATCAGTTTGAGAGTTTAGGGGCTTATCTTACATTTAGCACCACACCTGAACGACCAGGTGGGAGAGGTAACCAGATGCTTTTTTTCTAAGAAGGTTAGGCTATTAGTACAGCGCCAATGTCCTTCTCTGAAGAAGCTGTTTGTGACTCAGTAAGAGCCAGGTTCGTGGTCTATAACATTCTGTACACAGGCTGCCTTGGAAGAGTGTTCAGAAACTACAACTGGTTTCACATTGGTTGAGCTTGTTGTATGGAGCACATGATTCCAATACTGCTCCACTTTAGTTGGTCAACTAAATTGTTCCCAGGCACAATTCAAAAGAGTTGTGTTGTTTTGTTCTGTTTCTTTTGTTTTCCCTTTTAAAACTGTAAATCATCTAGGTCTAGAATATCTCATGGACTATCTCTCCTTGAATAAATCTCCAAAAGGCTGGATCAACACCAGAAGCTTGTTTGTTTGTTTCCTGCCGCTCGGCAAAGCAACTGCTTACTTACTAGAGTCACACTGTTGCTTTATAGGAGCACTGCAGGAACACTTCCCACCACTCCCCTGCTATGTGCCAATGAGCAAGCACACCCACCTGCCCGCCCACACGGCTCTCACCCCTCCCTCACTGCACATGCCTCCCTGTGCATTGGACTTGCACACACCGCCAGGGGCTGCCTCCCCAGGCCGGCAGAGAGCATCAGCGCAGGTGTCCATGCCAAGGTTGGAGGGAACAGGTCCTTCTGGGAAGAGTTTCCCGCAGGAACACATATGGCCATCTTCCTGGGAGAGTTTTCTGGCTGACCAGAAGGGATGTGTCTGTTGCAGCCCTCAGGAAGGCCAGGAACAAGGCAGGGGTGGCAGGGAGGCAGGAGAGAGGTGGGGGACCCAGTCATGCATGAGCAGAGGGATGAAGCAGCATAAGGCAGCCAATCAGAGCATGGCTGCAGCTGCCTTAAGAGTTACTAGGCAGAATAGATCAAGGAAGAGCTGAGGCTGGAAGCGTGCGCTACTGCCAGAGCCCCTCTTGCTACCAAACTCGATGGCAAAAACTCAGAAAGCACGTGGAAACATTATAACTGGGTCACACATAAAAATGAGGAATGGTGTAACATGGAAACTTTAAAACAGGCCATTGATTCTCTGCGGGGATACATGAAAACCAAATAATCCATGCTTCACCATCCATGCTGAATTCAGACTTGCAGTGCCTCCATGGTTTCCAGAATGGCTTGTTGTTATGTGTGAATACTGCCTTTGTTTTATATTTTGATATCATGGTTTTTATATTAGTTGTCAGCTGCCTAGGCAGAAAGCCAGGCTATAAATAATGTAAATTATTTTTTATGGTATGGTACTTCAGAATCTGCTACCAGATGGAGGCTGCTTCATCATTCCTAATGTTTGTGTTGTTGTTGTTACATTTATTTATACCCCACCTATTCCCAGTGACCAGGAGTCAAGGCAGCTCACAACATTAAAATTCATACAATTAAAACATTCAAAAGTATATGAAAGTTAAAAATATAATTAAATCAATTAAATATTAAAATTGAACCACTATCCAGATGAAAATACTACAAGAAATATAAATAGTAAAACTAACCCAGCACAAACTCACCAGCCATTCCCAAATTCCTGCTGGAATCAAAAAGTTTTTGCCTTCTTATGGAAGGCAAGGAAGTTTCCAGCCTAGTCTCCCCAGGAAGAGAATTCCAGAGCCTTGTGGCAGCCACCAAGCAGGTCCTCGTCTACAGTCCCACCAAGTGTGCCTGCAAGGGTGGTGGGACCAGGAGAAAGATCTTAGAGTCCACACAGGCTCATGCAGGAGAATATGGTCTTTCCCGGACCCAAGCCATATCGGCTTTACCTGTCATTACCAGCACTTTGAATCATGCCTAGAAATAGCCTGGGAGCCAGTGAAGCCTTTCAGCAGAAGAGTCATATGCTCCTGTAATTGCATCAGCTCTACTGGGGTGGAGTTCTTTGAGTTCTTATCACAGGGTCTTCATGCACACAGTGGGTGCTTTCACATTACACTAAGCTGCCCTGAGATTAAGCCACAGTGGTTCCTTTGTTTCTTGATCAAACCATGGCATTCCCAGCGTATGATTAAGAGTACCATGGACTATTCTCACCTTCTTTCTCTCAGTCCTCCAACTGGTCCTTCCCGATGGAATCCATCTGATCTCCCAGTTTGCTATGTCTTTTTGTTCAACACCATCTTTCTTTATATTTTGGAGTCTGAAAAAAGGCCAGTGGGGGCCGTACATTTTCTTTGCAGTGTGAACATAATTATATAAAAAGTGCACAATGTCCTTCACAAGTACATGTGCAATCTTGCTCATCAGTCTCCTTTTCCGCTTCAGCTGTCAAAGGAAGGACAGGGCACACTGCATAAGGGAATGTTTGCCCAATTGCAAGGGACCAACTGCTTCACTGTCAGTAGAAAAGCACAGTAAAAGGCAAAGAGTGGCAAAAGTGGATGCCCTGAAAAGGCCTGGGGGCAACATTAACCCTTATAATCCTCATGCTTTCAGATACTGAACCGACCATTCTCAGTGCTCCCCTTTTTCAACACTTTCCCAAATCTCCAGCTACTCTAGAAAAGGGAGGTATGGATTCTGCCCTTTTGGGACAGGCTTTTTAAAAACTGCACAATTTTCAGGTGCTTGAGAAAATGATAACAATGCTACACCAACTGCACTTTGTTTTGACACTCCAAATATTAAATTAAAACAGGAACAAGTGATGGTCTTTCCAAAGTGCCATTTTGGTACTAGTGCAGGGGTAGTCACCGGTGAGATCGCAAAAGCAAGTGACAGGGCTTGCTGCTCCTGGCAAACTTCTCTCAAGCCATTCTTGACAGTCACTTTGCTGAGTTTAGATGACAAAATAAGCTCAGTAGGCTCCCCTAAAACGAATCACCGTTTCTCAGGATGGCTTGTTCATGGAAAATAATCCTGCCAGAAGAAACCATTCGGAGTCCTGCTGACCAGGTCAGTGAATGTGAATGGATCGGCAGGCATATGTGACATTAGGGTGAAAGAGCCTTCCCCAGCATCATGCCTCCATGTAACGTCTATGCACCCCTGTTTGGCAAGGCTGCTTTCTTCTGTGGAAGCAGAGAACGCTTTGCACATGAGAAAGTCATGCTGGGTCAGAACAAGGGTCCATCTGGTCCAGCACTCTGTTCACACGTTGGCCAACTGGCTACTCAGAAGAAACCCACAAGTGGAATGCAAATACAACAGTACCTCCTGCCCGTGATCTCCAACATCTAGTGTATACAGGCCTGCCATTGCATGCATGGTAATCTTTTCAGCCCTTACAATAAATACCCATAAACTGGGCTGGAGCTATAGGTTGGAATGCTTTGCCCCTTGCCCACGTGTATGCATTCATTGTATGCATGAAGGATGCACGTAAAGGTTTTTGTACTAGCTGTGGTCATGACATGGATCACTGTGCTTTGGCAGGGTTGTACGTGCTGGCCGATCAAGGCACACGGCACTTGGAAAGTTCAGTCTGTGAAACTGCTGGTGCACACAGTTCAGGGAAATGCCCGCATTTCTTTAAGCGTTAGTAAAAATACGAGGAATGGCCCTCAGCACAAAGCATGCAAGGAAATGCTTTGCAACAGGAAGTGTGTGAATGTGGCCAAGAGTCTCGTTACCCTTTTCTCTGATGGCTTCTGACTCCAAAAGAAGCAAGCAAGCAAGCAAAAATCTGCCTATGGAAGCAAGGAACCCTCACACTTTTCCTGTTATGAAACAGCTGTGATGAAATATGTTCATGTAAGCAGGGGAATGTCACAACAAGTTAGTTCTGTATTTTTTGTGAGTGACACAGAGCAGGAAAAAAGAGGGTACATTTCCTAACATCATCAGATCATCATACTACTGTCAACAGATAAATGACCACAGACAACAAATTGTGTGATCCCTGTGGCCTGTTGCCATCACCACCACCTGCACTGCCACTGCACATTTGGGGCTCCAGTGGAGATACAATCAAGGCCCCACATGTGTTCCTATATTAATCCAGATTATCTTGTTTAGAACCCTAATAAAATAATACTGATACTGAATTTTAACAAGGTAAAGCTGTTCTTGCACAGTTTTATAACCCTGTAAGCCTCAGAGGAAATGGTTTGCCTCCCTTCTTACTCTTTAAGCGGCATTCACCACGGGCAATCATTCACCATCTCATTTCAGAGAATTGCATGCACGCTTGCTTCAGTGTCTAAAGGGCACTTTCATTCACCCTTTTTAATGCAGAGAAGAAGTGATATTTATTTGGATAAAGCAAAACAAACAAACCAAACCCTTTTTACTTCTGTATTTGCACTGTTCATTTTCAGCCCAGTGCCATCCAGGAATTATACAGTATGAAAAGAAAAGGGCAATACTTTGTGTAGTGCTTGTGATGAAACTGTGAAATGATACAGCACATTGACAGCCTCATGTAGAGAAGATCTTAGAAAACTTTTATTCAGTGGAGCAAATCTCCATCAGAAAAGTGGGGAAAAGCAGTTGCATTGCCTTCTATCTATTCGTTCCACAATCCTAGCCCCTGCCTGTTCCTTCCACACCATACCAAGAATGAGGTTCAGAGGAAAGCATAAGAAAGGATAGGTGGCATTGTAGTTGTCCTTTCTCTTGTATTTCATGGAGATTTAGCATCATTGTCTGATTAAGGGCCAAAGCCAAGCCTAACCTTTTCCCTCACCCATTACAGCCATCAAGATTCTGATTTTACACAGAGCAAGCAGGTGGAGCAGTGGAAGAACAGAAGTACAGCAGCTGAAGCTTTGCATGATACTTCAAAAGATTTTAAAATGTACGGGCCATCCATGTGTGAGAATTTCCATCTCAAATCCAAATGATGAAGTTTTAGCATACTGCAAATGTTAACTGCTTGGTATAGACTTCAACAGCAATTGTGCATGATCACTGTTAATGTGATGGTCACCACCAGTATTTTCTGCATTTAATTTCCTTCATGTCTATGCCTGGGTTCAGAGAACATGCCAAGCCATGACGGTTTTATATCATTGTTGGTCGTTTGAGTTCTCTGAACCCTGCTGTGGTATTTCACCATGGTAAGTTTGGTCTTCAGAAACCACTGTAAGAAACAATCAAATGGCTTGCCATGTTGTCTGAACGCAGGATTGTGGTTTGCATAGCCCCAGTGTGCAACTGCCGCAGAGGACCCTAGAAAGAGTGGTGATTGCAGGGGTTGCTCAGCCACTGTTTACAAATCTCCTCTACCCAAGTGTACTGTATATACTAAGCCTTAAACTCTTAATAACACTCCATGCATTTGTGAAAGTAAGCTATGAAAGCATATGCTAAAATAAGCATACTGGTCTTTAAAATGGGGTGAATCTCCAGATAGCTCAGCCTACAGCTCCCATCATCAGTCACCACTGGTTATGCTGACTAGAGCTAATGGGACTTGTAGGTCATTAGTTGCCTGCTCCTGCTTTAAGGCACCTTAAAGACTTGTAGACTTTCTTATCAATCTATTTTTCATAACTAGGTTTTCCTTCTCCTGAAAAAGTCATATGAATCCTTTCAAAGAGCCTGTAATCCTGGGCAGGATTAGAAAATTTGTCAATTGACAATGTGGTCAAATCCCATAAATGATTCCCTTTAAACATTGTTTAAAGACAGAAATATACACATTTCCATTTTCAGAAAGGTAGGTAAGTGTTTCAGTTTTCAGAAAGGTGGGCAACTACAGATTTTTGGCAGGAATGATGATAATTGCTTACATACATCCTTCTATATTTGAACAGCCCGCATCCTTCCCATTCATGTACAGTACCACAATGAAACCTGTTCCTTGTCCCTATTAATTAATAATTTCAGGGACAGCTGCCAAATTTCATATTTCCTAGAAGAAGCCACACATTTTGAACTCATTACATTTTTGTGAATTTCAGCTGAAAGCTTAATCTGCCTTGCTTCTCTTCCCATGTTTGAAGTTTTGTTGATGATACTGTTTGGTAGAGGAGCTGCATGTGCAAACCCAGATATATGCTTCCCCACATTAACTAAGACACAACAAAGCATATCCTTTTGCTAAAATGTACATTCGTAAAGTGAACAGTTTTCTCATGCTAGTGTGATTCTGCTAGTGTGATTGCAAGCTCAGACGTATGTAAGTTTTGCTTCCAAAATGTGCTTTTGTTTGGGGATGTGAAGAAGAACATTCTGGTAAAAACTAACAAATAAATTGACATTCCCTTATATGCCTCCTCCTTCTCCCCTTTCTGATTACTGCCACCTTGTGCCCCTTTTCTCCAACTATAGGCTGCTTCACTAGCCACTCCATTTGTCCCGTTCTCTACTGATTGTTGATATCACAAAGGCATACTCAGTACTGTGATGCGGAGACAATCCAGGCCCAGTCTCTTCAAGTGTCAAAAGTAGCCTTTTTGTTAGTAACATGGCCCACCTGTGCTAAGACATGCTCACGGATGTTTATTACCCTCTCTGCATTTACGTTTTATGCACAACTGAGCCGTTAAGATATTTTTGTTGAACATTGGCCTAATAGGTAACAGCTGAAGAACAAAGATCATTATTATACCAACATGTTTGTCTCATTCTTACATTTAGAAATAAGTGTCTGCCAGATCAAAGCTCCATTCTGAAGAAGGATGCCTCAAGCTAGCCCATTTGTCTTGATGTGCAGAAACCAATCAATTCCCATAGCACAACATCTGTTAAATTCCACACTGGAATCGCTGCAAAGCACTGTGATCAGCACCACCTTGCCTGTCCTCTTCTCAGTTATCTTCAGCATCAGTATTCCTCTGAATTGTGTCTCCTTGTGGTTCCTTTGGAGGTATTCAAGGCCTTGGACTCCTACCATAGTGTTTTGCCTTAACCTCACCATCGCAGACTTGGCCTACACCCTGATCCTCCCCTTTCAAATAGTTTACTATTTAAAAGGAAATGTTTGGCTCTTTGGTGATGCGTTCTGCCGCATTGTCACACTTCTGTCCTATGGAAACATGCACAGCTCAACGTTAACCATGATGAGCATAAGCATAGAGCGCTACCTGGGCATTGTTCACCCTTTGAGCTACAAAGCCCTAAGATCCACTAGAACTGCTGTTCTGATATGTTTCATCATTTGGGTACTTGTTTTACCACCTCTCATTCCTTTGATGCATAATAACTTAACTTTTTGTGTAAAGGAGTTATCGATGATTACCTGCTTTGACATTTTGCCAAGAGACATGTTTAGAAGCTTAGAACACTTCATCAGTTACTTTGGTGCTCTGATATTTTTCTTCTTTTTGATACCTTTGCTCATCATGGGATTTTGCTACATTTCAATCATCTTAACCCTTCTTCATTCCTCTTCCACGCAACTGAGAGAAACAAAAAAGCAAACAGTTTATTTGATAATCGTGTTGCTATTGGTGATCACAGTATGTTACATGCCTCACATTATCATGTCAGTTACCCATTTTGTACTCTATTTCCAAAAAGAATCATTTTATATGGGTTATAAACTATCGTTTGCAATAGTCGGTTTCAATTGCTGCTTTGACCCATTGGTTTATTACTTTGGCTCCCACAACTTTCGACAAAACATAAGGGAGAAGCTTTGCAGATGTGTGACTGTTGGTTTGAGTGAAAATACTCCTATTTTTTCAGAGCACGACATGCAAATAGCACCAATACAACATATACCAAGGGTGTAGGGTGCATGTCCTGGGAAGGTAATTTGCTTTCCCAATACACTGAATAGTTGTGAAGTTTTGGAGCCATTTTCTTGTAGAACTTTAGTGAAAAATTATACAGAAAATGTTCCAAAACAGCTCTGGGAGACTAAATGAAAAATTAACATCAGCTGTGATTCTCCAGGTACAAAACTGATGTCAAAGTTCAGACTAGTGTGAATAGGTACAATTCTTTAATCAAGTTCTAACCATGACTTTGCAACTAACAAGAAATTTCTCAGGTTAGTAGCATATTGCAAAGCATTATGACCAGGAAAAAAAATACTGAACTACCTCTGACTGTTCAGAAACTATGGATCAAATATTAACAGAGAACATGGTTGAACAGAAGAAGATGTTTTACAACCAGTTTTCTGGGAAGTTGTAACTTACCCTAATCATCAGCCAAAAGATGTAGCTATTGGGACCACTAAGTTTTTGTAATACTGTTATTTTTTTTAATATTGGCCAACAAACCATGCATATACAATGTTAAATGTATTTTGTATAAAGATTAACAGCATTTATAATGATACTGCATATGTCATTCTTAAAATATTCAATTGTATAGTTCTAATAAAATAATGTATATTGTGTCTACATTCTCATCTCAATCAACTTAATTTGATTTTCCTTGTTGCCCAGTGAACACTGTAGGGCAGAGTTGGGCCCCTTATGTGTTGCATCTATATCCCAGCATTTCTCCTCTTTCAGGAAGCCCAGAGTGGTTTATGTAACACTCCTTCGCTCCATTTTATCCTCACGACAACCTCGTGAGATGGGTTGGGCTAAGGGTGAGTGGCTGGCCCGAGATCACCAAGGGAGCTTCATCGCCAAGTGGTAACTAGAACCCAGATCTCCAAATCCTGGTCCAACATGCTCACCACCATACAGCACAGGCTCTCCACTTGTGGTCTTGCACGAATTTTTCCCTATTACTCTCATCAGTGCTATTCAGCGTATTCAGCGGTGAGGGTAAGGGGGGCTGAAGGCCGAAACACCTGGAGAACAACAAGCTGCCCACCTCTGTTCGAGGGATGTAAGTGAGAATTCAGGGCCAATTTATGTAGGCCATTGAATCAAGTGCCAAATCTATTCCGGGGCCATACCACTTCAAATTAAAGACTTAGACATTCCGTCTACTTCTCTTTGAAACAAATGAGAAAAAAGCATGTCAGGAAGTAGGGTGTTCCTGCCATCTGCAGGCAAAAATGATACAGCCCCAAAATACGTAGTTTTATTCCTTTTTTTTCTTCTGATTTAGCAGTTGCATCTCAGTTATAACATAAAATCATGGGATAGGTACAAGGATCACTGACACATCACCAAAAAATAGGAAGCCAATTTGCATAACAGTTGTTTAAATATGTGTGTGGGTAGACATTTATTTATTATTATTATTTAAACAGTAATACAACACAACATAGTACTCCAGCATAGTTGTGATCTAGGTGCCAGCTCAGACTGCTGTCTGGGTATTGACCAATATTCAGATATATATTTTATCAGAAATCTATAAAGCAAAATTTGTGACATGTAAACAACAGTACAATTCCAATTTCTTAACAGCATGTACTGCATGCATACAAAAAGGTTGTTCAGAGTATTTGCAAGAGCAACATAAGAAAACCCCTCAGGATGCTTTAGGAGTCTTTCTCTACAGACAAGCAAGGGGAATCTCTTGCCAGGTCTGTAGCTTGTGCCTGTTAAAAATTAAGGATATTTTCAGTCAATCGATCCCAGGCCATGGGCATTCTCCATTCTGCAGAGTCTCTCCGGCTGCTGGCTACATGTCATCTCCTGGAAACAACTTCACTAGGATGCCATCTAGACTGGCCTTAGAATAACTGCCTTGGTCACTTCAAGATAGGAAAACTAGGGATGAGAAGGAATCCTACTCTATTGCAAAATGCATTGTTCTGTTGAATTTTTGTTACAAGAGGTCATGCTTTTCCTCTTCTAGCAAAAGGTAAAACATTATCATTTGTTACAGATTTTGGACCCACTGTATCTTTGCTTCAGCTCTTACATCAGAAGTGTAATGAATGGTTATTCATTGTGCCTGGATTGTATCAGCTGTTCCTCATCACCCGCCTCCTAATTGTGACCTATGCTGCCTCCCTTAGATAGCCCTACCTTGTCGGAGGATCTTTTATAATTTACAAATATCTGTTCCTTCAACACAGCCTAGATGGGAGACACCCTGGGAAGCAGATGTAAGATGCTCTGAACTACCTGGAGAAAGAGTAGATTATGATTAATCAAGAACAACTTTTTACATAATCACTTTTGACCCATCACTTTCCTAAAAGTGCAGGAGGACGGTCCACAGTGGACACTCACACAGGTTCTATCAACCAAGATCTACATTTTAGGAAGGCTTGCAGTGATTTAATGCAACCTTCCATGTTTCACACTGCAGAAGGAAGTTCTCCTCCAATAGACTGGCCTGGTTCATGTGTAACAAGAAGCCTCCACAGGTGAATTTCCCCAGGGTGCTCTTGTTGCAGTGGCCATTTTGAATATTTGGGGAAAGGTAGGGACACACCTTAGGGTTGCTTGGTGTGCAAAACTGGTACCAGTGGGTTGTTGGAGTGGTTGACAAGCAATCCAGAGTGAAGGAGCTGTTTCTGGGTTGCAGGTGGCTTGACAACCACTGTAGAAGCCCACCTGTACCAGGCCCACATGTAATGAGAAGCTACAGTGCACCCTTGCTGTGCCCCAAATATTCAAAATGACAGCAGCTTTTGCAATCAAAAATTGCATGGGGAAATTCACCCACTGCAGGTCCAGATTACATGTAAACCAGGTCAATCCATCTGATCCACTGAGCTGTTGCAGGGAGTTGCAATACTCATTGGATGTCTTACCACTGATCTCAGTGTGGTGTGAATTTCCCTGTGAATTCAGGGAACGGAAAACAGAAAGCTCAAGAACAGCTGCTTGAGATGCAATAGTGCACTTTCTCAACAATACAGCAGTGGAACCAGCTGCCTAGAGAGGTGGTGGGCTTTCCCACACTAGAGACATTCAAAAAGAAACTGGACAGTCATCTGAGTGGGATGGTGTAAACTGGTGTTCTGCAACAGCAGGGGGTTGGACTTGATGGCTTCATGGCCCCTTCCAATTCTATTATTCTATTATTTTATTATTTTATTATCTACCACCTCTTTCCCCACATCTGTCATTTCCCTGCGTAAGTGCAGCACCAGGACATGGAGCACCAGGACCAGAGGTGCTGGAGAAGAATGGAGATATTGGCAAGGTGCAGGAGGAGCAGAGGCAAAGTCCAAATACATACAGATAACAGCAAGGTGATACAGGACCAGAAGAAAGGGTAGCATCTAGATACAGACTGAGGTCAGCCAGCAGCAAGGCAAAGCAGGGGCAGAGATGGAAGCACAGTCCAGAAGCAAGCTGAGGTACCTGGCAGGGCCAGGGCCATGGTAGATCCAGCATGAGTCAGAGTATAACTGAAGGCAAGGAAAGACTAGGCGCTGGATCAACCATTATGCAACCACTATGAAGGTCTTCATTACTATGGCAAAATTGAATACCCCTGGGAAGCCTTTATGGAGACTTCCAAAGTTCCTGGGTGCACCACTTGAAGCACAAGCTCCATTCCTTTCAAGGACCTTCAGGTCTGCTCCTGGTCCTCCACATACCTACAAGATAAATCTTGCTGCTCTTCAGCATTATGACAGCAAAGGGAGCTGTTCCAAGGCTTCAAATCCTGACAACAGGATGCTCTGCATCATCCTTCCCCCATCGGGTCTCTCAAGACAGTGGTCTTGCTGGATGGGAATTTTAGGATCCAATACCTCTAGAGGACACCGTATTGCCAAAGGCTTCTCTAGATCTGTGGTTTGCCTCCCAGGGGCATTACCCTGGAAAACTGCTACACAGAAACCTCCAAAATACATCTAAGCCAGTGTATCATTTCCTCAACTGTTTTTATTTTAAAATTTTCTGTTTTGCCTTCTGGCAACTTAATGGTGAACTCTTATCCTCAAGTAACAAGAGAAGAGAAGATCTTTAGTAAATTCCATTCAACAAGGATTTCCCAGCCATCTTGGTCTCCTGGCCATATTTGGGAATTTGAGAAACTGCTGCAGGCAGCACCAAAAAATGACTCCATGAAGGATGTGGCTAGTCCCAAATGGCTTATGTGGGGATCTGGCTAGTCAAAAGCCATGTAACTCACCCAGGAGTACACACAGGAAAAGATCCTGAACTCCAAAGCCAGTCTAAATGTTTGATGCCACAGTCCAGCAAGGGAGAAGCAGCAAAGAGGTGCAGATGGGATGAAAATAACAAGTCTAGAGAGGAATAGCAAGGCAAAGGGTTAGGGGGATGAGAAAGAGGAAATCTAGAGGCTGGGAAGGGAGAGAAACTATGAAATAAAGAGATGTGGGAGAGAAATAGCAGGGGAGATTGGTGATGGACCTATTTTGGGAACAGAGTTTAGCACTGTGGATTGATCTTATGAAGCGCAAAAGAAACCCTGCAATGGCTGAGTCACCAGTTTCCCCTGGAAAGTAGCAAGGCTGGTGGTAGTGGGGAGAAACAGGAATGAATGGGAGAAAGATTATGGCTAGAAAGGGAGAGAGGGAAGAAAGATAGGGATGGGGAAAGGAGAGAAATAATGGTGCAAGGAGTTGTGCAGAGAGAAGTACTGAAGCTATCGGCTGGAAGTGGATGGTAAAAAAGAGTAAGTGAGCAAAGGCAGAAAAATGGGGGTGGGGGACAGAAAAAGAAAACCAGGTCTCTCTTTTCTGTTTTTAAATTAGAAATACAATAGAAACATAGAGCAGAGCGAGTCGGAAGGGGTCTCCCGGGCCATCTAGTCTGACCTCCGGCTCCAGTCGGCTCCTCTCACAACATGCCCACCATGTGCATGTCCAGCCTATCTTTGAACACCCTCACCAAGGGGGCCTCAACCACCTCCAGTGGAAGCCCATTCCACACCCTTGGGGTCCTAATGGTCAGCAAGTGCTTCCATTCCCAGTTCATGTGGACAGAGAGTTGAGTTTTGTGGCCACTGTTGGAAGTCGTTGAAGGTACCATGCTGGGGAAGCCAGTGACCTATTTCTCTCCCTGCCTCTTACCCCACTGTTTCTCTCCCTGCCTCACTTCAGTGGGATCAAATATGTAGACTGGTTTTGGAGTTCAGACTCTACCTGGAGTCTTTGTTTTACTGTTCAGTGACTTGCCTTTTGACTAGCCAGACCATCCACAGCAGCCTCTAAATGATGCCACTAAATGATTCCAAGGATGCCATTTTGTGGTGATGCCCAAAGCAGCTTCTTATGTCCTCAGATGTGCCTGGGAGTCTAAAATGGTTGGAGACTCCTGAGCTATATAATTTTATATCATTCTGTTTGTGCATTTTTGGGCATTGCTCAAAATCAATCCCACATATTTATGAGCATTGTAGCTACTGTACAGGGAAACATTAAGGAGTTTGCATAGCAGTTTAAACTGTTATCAAGAGATTTATTTCCCTACACACCCTTTTCATGACCTACTTGTTTTTTAATACTCAACCTCATTAAAAAAAATGCCAGAGGAAGGAAACACTACACCCAACAACTCATATTATTTCTCCTTGTTTGAGTTCTGTTTTCTGTAACTATAAGTTCATTGTGCTGTCAAAGACATATGAAATTTTTGTTGCTTTGTGCCCTTAATAATGAACTCCAAAGTGGTTTACCTAAGAAAACCATCTAAATGCTATCAGAGAAGAGAAATTAAAATGGAAGCTTCAAAATCAAATAGAGTTGAGTTAAAACTAATCATATGGGATTGGTGTAACTTGATGTCCTACAACAGCAGGGGGTTGGATCCAATAGCCTTAATGGTCCCTTCCAAGTCTACTATTCTATGATTCTATAATTCTATATATTAAAAGCTATTAGAAGTGAAACCATTTAATTTAATGGTCTATAACCCCCAGCATACTCCTGCCAGCTTGGGGTATAGTGGGATTGATAGGCTGTTTTTCTTCGAATATAATCCTTTGCATTCCTAAGGAGCAAAAATTCCCATCATGGTCCAGGCAATTGGAATTTTGGGTCTTTTTTTCTGTCTAAACATGCATAGGATTGCACCTTATGGATTTTTCATTACCTTTCTATATGCCAGCAGGGATTCCTTGGGATCCTTGTAATTCCATAATGAGCCAGGGTGCTGTCAATCAGAAGAGCTGCAAGTGGGCTTCACCAGCCTTTGGTGTGCCCATTTGGTGTGTCATGGTACCCCATTGGGTTCATGCTTTATTATAGGATCTGGATGAACAGAATACTGATAAGTGGTGTTAAAAAACCATTGACCATCTTTGTAGGCTTGTCTGCATGATTTCAGTTCCTGACTTCTCTAAGCAAGAAGAGATACAGGTTGCAGCTTGCGGAAAAGAAAACTCTAATCCTTCTCTGTCCTGCTGAGATCCATACATTCCCCATGCTGCAAATACTGACAGTGCATCCACTGGTTCCAATACACAATCTCTCCAATAAAAAGTATGCCCAGAAGGGACTGTGTCTGTGATGCTGTAACTCCGTGCCTGGACCACACACACACACACACACACTTTAATCATGTTTTTCAACTCCTCAAATGAAGACCTCTCTCACTAGATCACTCAAATAGTAGGAGGAGGTCCTCATGAAAGACATTGGTTTGATGTGGCGGGAAGCCTGAAGTCTGTCATTCTCTCTCTGTCTGCAGAGTCTCTGTTGTTTATTGTGTTTGCTCCATGGAGGAAGACAAAAGCTACTATCCTCTCCTTCTCACAGACGTTTCTGAATGACACTCTTCTCCCTCTGTCTACACTTCTTTTTCCTTGTCCAAAGCACTCTGGTTTCTTGTCATCCAGGAGGCCTTTGTTTCAGGATCAAACCCCTTTCTCCATGATCCACCGGGGGAATACCCCGGAAGTGAGTGGTAGAGAGAAGAAGTTATTCACGTCCTGCAACTGGGAGCTAGTGCAAGTATAATCCTAAGGAAAGATTTGGGGCTTGATGAAGGCAAGAGGATGCACACGCTACCAAGCTAGCCAGTCTGGAGTTGAATTGTACTTTAAGATTGGCAGTAGGACAGTGGGATGTATTGCACTTGGGTAAAGTGAGCTTGCTGAAGAAGTGCAGAGCTAGCTGTGCAGCAGAGACAAATCTGTCTATCAGCACCTCATCACTTCCTCCTTAGCTCCCTGTATTTGCTGCCTGAGGTGGCTGCCTCACTCTGCTTTATGGGTAAGGGCAGTACTACTTCCTGAAATGATAAGCCAACCAACTTTCCACATGCCGATTAAAATATTCAATCTTTTAAATGCTCCTTTAGGGAGAACATGCAGATTAATATTTTGCTAGGAAAAGAAAGAAGTGGAACCTGAAGTGCTTTTGTTTTGGATTGCATCCAGCCATGTATTTTACTGGGATTTGCTATTCCATCGTTTTCTGTCAGCCCACCCTCAACACAAACTGTTTTCTGTGTATGAGGCACGAGGAGAGATGCATGTGTTTCCTGCATGCATTTATTTATATGTTTTAATCTAGTCAATGAAAGAACTATGGGGGAATTACAGAGGGGGGAGAGAGAGAGAGAGAGAGAGAGAGAGAGGGAGGGAGGGAGGGAGGGAGGGAGGGAGGGAGAGAGAAAATAACAACCAGAAGCATTGGAAGAAATGCCATGTACAACATACAGAAACAGTGGTTAAATCCTAAATGCTGTAGAGAAGGGACATAAAAGGTAACGGAGGCACCAGGTAAGCAAGCCCTCTTCTGAGCAGAGATCCCTCTCTCTTGTCGCCACCTGCCTAACTTCATTTGGGGGGACTCCTGGAGGAGATGCTCTGGAATCACTTAAAGGTCCACCAGCAGGGTGCATGTGGGAAGAGACATGTCTTGATGTACTCTAACCCCATGCTGTAGAGAGTTTTAAAAACCAACACCAGGAGTAGTAGAATGAAGCCTATTCTAGGAATGGACTAGAAACCTGTACAGCTAGTGAAGTGCTTATGTCACAAAACTACACCACCCAGTCCACGTTTATAGCCTGGCAGCCACTCAAAGATTCAGGGCAATACAGTGAATTGTAGCACCTGGCATGTTACCAGAGCATGAATAGCAGTCAGCAGGGTATCTCTGTCCAGATAGGGTCAGCACTGGCCATGGAGGCTGCCCATGCCTCAGTGACAGTGATGGTCCAGAAGCCATCTGCTTTGAAGCTCTGCTGTTGTTTGGGGTAGGGAAGAATTTGTACTCAGCCCATGAACTTTGCTAAGAGAAGAAAGGTTAGGCACAATCCCATGCGTGTTTAGACAGAAAGAAACCCTACATTTCCCATCATTGCCCAGCTGACTGGCTAGTGAATGCTGATAATTGGAGAGCCTTTTCTGTCTGTCATGCATAGCCCTGTGCCCTTAATAAGCAAAATCTCACAGAAGGCGAAGCCAGCACGTTGCAAACATTTTCCTGTACTCTAAGAGTGAAAAAGCAGGTTGAGTAAAAATGAGAATCCAAGCTTCAGACATGCTTCAAAAATAGCGAAGGAAAGTGCTATTACAATTTTCAGGCAGGTGGTGGGTTAACAAACTGAAATCTGTTTGGCCAAACTTTGCTGCAGCACAGTTTGCAATATATTGCACCATCTGAATGAAGACTTTTAAAGTCAAAATCACTTTATCCTTTACCAGAGGTACCTTACTATGATATTCAATATATTTTGCATGTTTTTAAAAAACAAATAATTACAATAATGCATTATAATACAATAATGCAGAAATAATTTAAAAATGCATCTTTGCATTTTTAAGACCTATCAGAATTTGCTTGCAAGCTGACAACTCAGCAGTGTTTAAGTGATGATACTGGAGTTTCTTGCATTTTGGCCAACACAAACACTTTATCAAAGGATTGAATGGAAGACCTTGGTCAAGGAATTCACTCACCCCCAGATTGTCCATGTACATTCAGAACAACAATGACTCATCACATATGACAAAGAAGGCCCATAAACAGAATTATTCAGCTATATCTTTCTTCTCCAACCCCACTTCCAAAAAAAAAATGGGGGGGGGGGTCCAGAAATGCCACTCTGCCCACAGCTGCTGATCAAAGGATAAAAGTTTAGAACGGCTACTGTGGCATTTGGGTATATAACAGACCATGTGGCACAGGGCAACCTTCAGACTCTTGTCAGACGGGATCCTGAGCAAATGGATAGTTCAAGTTCACCCTTCCTATTTATAGGTGGATCTGGAACCAAACGCTCCTTTTCAAAGAGCAGTGGGTTTGGGAGAATTGCACAGCATGACAAGTGTCAGGATTAAACTAATTTAAAGTGCCATCATTTTCCCAGCAAGTCTACAATCTAAGGCAGCCACGTTCCTGCAAATCTAACATGACTTCATGCCTGATGTTCTTCTCAATCAGATAAGCTGGCATGCTCCAGCAATCCCCATTTGCAAGTGGTAGGCACAGCTTGTTGATGCTAAAACTAAGAGATACATCTACTAATCCTGATTGGCAACTTGTTAAGCAAGGATTTCAATGTTGTTGTTGCGTTTCCTCTGCCTGAAGCTTCATTGTAAGAAAAAAACTATTGCCACTTGTTTTCTTTATGCTTCTGCACTGAGCCTATAGAAATATCAGAATCTGTATGAATGGAGACAATTTTTCCTCATTGTACAAATTGCCAGTGCATTTACCTAACTCCTCTCTATTATTTTCTTGGTCATTTTCACATGATGAGCTTTTTGGGTATATGTGATCTTCCCATCCTTTCTCCAACACTAGGTACCTGACTACAACAGTATAAAACCCCCTTTGTATCTCACATTCTTTGTAGTCAGCCATTTTCTGGATACCTTACATGCCTGATGGTCTGAATAAACTGTAAGTATTCTTTGAATATACGGCCCCAATGTGCTAGTTCTGTATGGTTTTATTTGTCACGAACCACAATGGTTTTCTTTTTCTTTAAAGCTGGTCTGTCCTGTCTTTGTGGTATTTTATAGCAGTCTGTTTGGTCTTCCGAAACCACAAACAGAAACAATAGTCTGTCCTATGGCTTGTCTGTGCCCTGGTGGTTTATTGAGTCATCTGAAAGTGGAAAGCGATCCATCCAGAGAATGGTTTGGCAAGGGAATCCCATTGCCACACATGTCAAGCAGCTAGCCGGCAAGTGCCACCACCATTTTTGCATGGTTGTCAGAGGCATCCCTGCTTTTTTACCTGCCTTCTGCCTTCAAGATCTTCTTTGGAGCAGAACCTGTGCTCAGTGGGGAGGTGTAATGGAAAGGAGCTGCTCCCTCCAGCTGATTGGCCTGCTGGTGCATGAAGGAAGCCCTCACATGCATGACCAAGAGCGGCAAGAATCAGGTGGTGCTGCCCAGTTATGGACAATGCCACTTGGCTGATTGTCCCACTCATCGCCCTTTCTCTCTGCTGCTTGCAAGAGAGGTGGGAGCCCAATCCAAGACCAAGCCAGATGCCTTTTGCAAGCTGCAGCCATGAGGGAAAGGCAGTGCTGACCCACCTGCCTTTCTCATTTCTGCTTGCCAGGGAGGTGTCCCCAAACTGATGCCCTTTTGATGCCCAATAAACCTGAGTGTCTTTCCTGTGAGTGGCTATGAAGTGGGAGAGGTGGGTTAGAGTTGCTCCTCTGGCAAGCAGGCATGAGAATGAGGGCAGCAGGGGAATCAGCTGAGCTACATAGGCCCCATCCAGGCACAATCACCCAACAGACTCCCCCCCCCGCCCCCACCCAAGCATGGTAAGGAGCAAGCAGGGCAGCAGAGGGTGAATCTGCTGGTTGGCACAGCTCCTTTCTGCAGTACTGCCTAACTGGAGACAAGGGTGCCTGTTCAGCTTTGTCAACGTCTCTTCTGTGCCTCAGGACATGAGTCCTACTTGCACAACAGAGACTGTCTGACCTCTGTGGGGAACTGAATCAGGCTTGTGACTGTGGCTGTCAAAAGGAGAGGCCTCATTCCTCCCCAGTGTCTCCTGGGATACCACCTGGAGAACCAAGAGAGAAGGAGGTGGCAGGAGGGAGAAACGTTCCCTCCATGAGCCTGATCATTTCAGGAACACCGAGATTAAGAAAAGGGGAACTGCAGATACCATTCCTGTCATGCCATAAGAAGCCAGCCAATGGCTGTACCTGAGTAGGTTTTAATTCAAAACAAAACTATCCTTGCATTTAAAATATCATAAGTGGTTCTAGTATGACAATACTTCTCTTAAGCTGCAATTAGACATAAACCCATCCTGAACTCAGTGGGACTTAGTTCTGCGTGAACATGTGTAATATTGTGCTGTGGCTTGTTTAAATATTCAGACCAGAAATAGAAGCAAGTTCATTTATCTGCTGACTCTTTTCATTGTTTTGATTTTGTTTAGTCTTGAATTTGCTTGATAATTTTAATTTTTTAAATTAAGTTAAACTGGCTTAGGTCCTAATTAGCAGAAAGATAACTTATGAGTGACCAAAAAGCAAACTCTTGTGAGGAACCCAGGGGCTTACGTAGCTCCATTTTTATCAGAACAACCACCTTGTGAGGTATGTTAGGCTAAGAGAGAATGCCTGGCTGAAAGTCATCCAGCAAGAGTTAAGGTCAAGTGAGAAGTAGAACCTGGATCTCCCTGGTCCCTAGTCTGACATTCTAACCACCACACCCTGCTGCCTGGTTACATAAGAGCTTAAGACTAAGGGCTTCCAAGGCATCTATTGTGATGTTATGATTCTTCATTCATACAAGTGTGCAGGTCCTTTCCATGGTGTTGTCATCCTTCATGTTTTCCATCCATTTTTGTGGAGGTTTTAGCATGAACACATTCTGGTGTCAAGTTTTGAAGCAGAACAAGTCACTGATCCCCATACTGCAGTTACACCATTTCGGCTCAGCCTTCTCCCAGAAGAGGGTCTACAACCTCCCTGGGAATGGTGAAGTACAAGCTGAAGGGGCAGGATTGCAGCTTGAGATTGGTAGACAAATGGTCAAGGAACACCTCAGTAGATTGAACAAGTTCAAATCTCCAGGGCTCAATGAACTGCATCCTAAAATAATACAGGAACTGACAGAAGAACTCTCAGAACCACTGCATATTATCTTTGAGAACTCACCAAGTATGGGGAAACTGTCAGACAACCGGAGAAAGGCTAAAGCTGTCCCTACCTTCATAAAGGGAAGGGGGCCCCTGAGAAATATAGACCAGTCAGTCTGACATTGCTGGAAAAATTCTGGAGCATGAAACAGCCAGTCTGCAACACCTTGAAAATAATGCACTCATTACAAAAAGCTAACATGGAATTGTCAAGAACAACTCCTGCCAAACTAACCTGATCATATTTTTTGACTGGGTTACTGCCCTAGAAGACTGTAGGAATGCTGTGGACATAATATATCTTGACTTTAGCAAAGCTTTTGACAAAGTGCCCCATGATATCTTGATTAGCAAACCAGTCAAAAGTGGGCAAGATGGAACTAGTATCAGGTGGATCCACAGCTGGCTACAGAATCAGACCCAGAGTGCTCTTCAATACGACCTTCGGTAACTGGGAAGAGGAAACAAGGGGGTGCTGCAGGGTTCAGTACTCAGCCCAGTACTGAATGTCTTCAATGTTGTTGTTAATGAATTGGATGAGGAGGTGTTGAGAATGTGTATCAGACTTGCAGATGGCACAAAATTGGATGGAATAGCTAATACCCTAGAAGACAGAGACAAAATACAAATTGATCTTGATAGGTTGAAACACAGATAAAAACAACAGGGACAGATGCCAGATCCTACACCTAACAAGAAACCAAATATGTACTTGACTCAACAATACTGCAAGTGAGAAGGATCTTAGAATTGTTGTAGATCACAGGCTGAATATGAGTCAACAATGTGATGCAGCTGCAAAAAAGGGAAAATTATATTTTGGACTGCATTAATAGAAGCATCACTTCCAAATCATGTGAAATACTAGTTCCCCTCTAATCAGCACTGGCTAGGCCTCTCTGGAGTAGACTGTCCAGTTCTGGGCACCACAGTTTAAGAAAAATGCAGAAAAGCTGGAAAAGGTCTAGGAGGGGGCAAGACAGACATCAAGGGACTGGAAGCAAAGCTGTATGAAAAGAGTCTAGAAAACACTGGATATGCTTAGACTGGTGAAGAAAAGATGGAGAAAAGATATCATAACATATCCTGTACTTGAAAAGCTGTCAGAGAGAGGAAGACCAGGGACTCTTCTTAATCATCCCAGAGTACAGTGCATAGAATAATGGGTACAATACACAAGAAGCCGGATTCTGGCTGAATATCAGAAAAAGCTTCCTGATTGTTAGAGATGGAACCAATTACCAAGAAAGTCATGCCCTGTCCCACACTGGAGGCGTTCAAGAAGCATCTGGACAGCCATTTAATAGAGGTGCTTTAACTTGGAGTCCTGCATTGGGTAGGGTGTTGGACCCAGTAGCCTCACTGTCCTTCATGTGTTACAAGAACTAGGCTGAAATCATGTGTTGATTGCATTAGACTGGGTTATGGCTCTTGTGAGCTTAAAATTAGTAAACAGCCTGGTGATGGTCACTCCTAGATAGAAATCACTTTGTGTCTGGGCTGTGCATGCATATTTACTTTTCCCATTGCTGTGATTGAACTAATCAAATGCTATTTGAGTGTGTGGTGTTTTTAAATCTGACCTTGCTATGTGACTTAATGTTGCTGCTGCCACAGCAAGATGGCTTGCTGAGTTGTCTTGCAGTGTTGCAAAGACTCAACTTTCTTGAGATCCTTAAAGCAAGTTCACCAGATTTTCCCTCCAAAATCCACCTAGCACCTTGCCAGCTTCTTATGTTCAAAGCATATCTGCTTCCTTTATCTTAAGCTCATCTGCCATAAGCTTCCTTTTCTTTTGCCTGAGAAGAAACTAGAAAGAGCAGGTTGTGTGCATTCCAATTACGATTGTATGTAGCATCCCCTACTATACATACAAGTGAACATCCCCAGGGATGTTTCTAGTGAAGCACTTTAAAGCAGGGGCAGACAACTTTTGTGGTTGTTGGCACATCTGGCAATTTGAAAAATTGTTGAGTACACCCCTACAAGTCAGCAGTCAGGGGAAGTATGGCTAGCTACAAATGACAAGTAATGCTTTTTGTGTCCCAACATGCAGTACAACTCATTCAAACCCACACTTTTTTACTGTAACAGAATTAATTGCAATTGCCATTAAAAAGTGTGAGGCATAGGGCACCTGAGTGGGCAGGAAGAAAAATGTTACCTAAGTTAGCAAACTGATAAAAGGCATCACTGGAAATTATCTGACATGCATACAAAGTAATTACACCACTGAAACCATCCTAAATCATTTCTGACCAGATGTATAAAGGATCTCTAGCCACCTTGAAAAGTATCAGGTTTGTTTTGCTTAATTGCTTTTTTCAAACAGAGGTTAATTTACCTTTCTTCTTCCTATCTGATTTACCAACCACTCTGGTCTCTTCTGATAATCAACATTCTGTGATTTTGTTTTAAATCTGTGTCCTTTCTGCTCAAAATGCAAACCAGATGATATAGCGAAAGTCCTATATCATTGCAAACTATCTGGACTGGAGTTCTGAGCAATTTGCATCAGTGCACCAGTAAGGAAACAGTTAATGGTTACAAAATATATGTGCATGTATGGTCATTTCCTGATCCTCAGAGCACTGAGAAACAACATCTTACAACTTACTTTGCATCACATGTGGCTCCAGAATGCCATGAATAACACACATCAAAGCAGGTAACTGATTACTTCTTTGTTTATAAGAATAACTTTAGTTAGAATAATACTTTCATACAATGAAATTTGGGCATTTTTGCATGTTCATTATTTAATTCTGTTACCATCAATCATATTAATCAATGATAATTTAACCAATTATAAATTATCAAAGCATTTGACATAGCAACTTGTAATCAACATCTAATTGTAGATAAGAAGAATATGTTATTAAGTAGCCACAAGTATTTGAATTAAACTTGCAGCTCATGTTCAGGGATATTGTGTAAGGGCACTATTTTAAAGCAAAGCTGTATTTTAATTCAAGCACAAATGAAATCTTTCTATGTATCTATATTTCAGGCAGGCACAGGATATGATGTTTCAGAGTAATTTTGAAATTGCTGTTCTGGGGTGGGGTGAGGTGAGAGTTGAAGGATTACAAGGCACATGAGAATAACTATCATACACCATTAACTGAAGAAAAGATGTTTCAGTCTCCCATCACTATGAAAGCTGAACTGTAATTTTAAAACATACTGAGAAAGAAAGACAGACAGACAGACCAACAGGAACTCACAGAGTCTTAAAGAAAAATATGCTTGTGTCTTTTATGTAGGATTAAACAATCTACTGAAAATGGCTTTTACAGTCTTCTCTAAAATGTAACTTTTTGCACAGTTGCTGATCAATGGAAATGTTCAGGTACTAAAAATTTTGCTTTGTTTTTTAACTGTTCCCTAAAGTCCACACCATCATTCATTTGTAACGTTTTACTGTCTATCTACTTCAACACAATTGTTCTCGTTGGTTATAGAGCATGTTCAGGAGAGAGAGCTTAGAGTGTTGGGTTGGGGCAAATGAAACACAGAGTCAGTTCTCTGCTCTACTATAAAACACCTGAGTGACTTAAGGATAGTCATCTTCTGTCAGCTTAACCTACCTCACAGGGTTGTAACAAGGGTAGACGGAGAGGCAGAGGCAGCAGAGAGGTTTCATGTTAGAGGGATGGAATAAATATCTAAGAAAGGCTGGAGACAGGTAATCATTTTTAACAGGGTTGAAAGTTAATTTAATATTATTTGTGTATTTGTGCTTCTCAAGATATATGTGCACACTGGCCTCTGCTATATCTTGTGAATTTGTATATTGAATGGTATTTTTGCTCATTCTTGATACATCCCTCATCTGTACACATTTCTTGGATCGTATGAGTCACCTTTCAGCAAAGGGTTTTGCCAAGTTTTTGATACCAAAAACAAGCAAGCAGGCATCCTTGCTGTCCTTTCTATGATGCAAATAATGCCTTCCTTATCTTTGCAATGTCTTTGCAAAGAACATCACCTTTGTTTGTTTGTTTGGCTCTATTATAAGCTTCACTGGGGTGTTCTTGCCAAGTGGCAGGTGGAATGTGTGTTGTGGGAAAACTGTATCTGCAGTTTCTCCTGAATGAGGAAAGGAGAGTCAAAATGTTGGAATATATAAAAGCACAGCTGTATGAAACAGCTAATCAGCTTCTGATCAGAGGAGATGGAGTAGTCTGCTGGATAAAAGATTAAGACTAGAAGCTTGGGCCCATGTTCGTTCATGCAGGTCGTCTAAAAGAAGAACCCAACTATTATACTTCTTTCATTAGAAGCAGTATGGTTCTTCACTCTTCAGCTGGTGAGCATGTCCCGCCAATTAATCTTTTGTAATACAAGGATTTAAAAACTGTAGTTTCTTTGTGCGCACACTTGCTTACTGTGTGCATATGGACACAAAGTAGATGTGTTATCACATACCCTTGTTCACAGAGACATGTAAGCGCCACACGTACTTGTGTAACAACCTTCTAGGGTCTGAGAGGGCCTTCAACTAGAGGAGTGGTATGCACACAGCAGACATGTAGTATGCTGTTACTAAAATGACAAATATGTACTACACAAATGAGGAAATTGGCTTAAACGTATGTTCAAACTGCAGAAACAGGAAAGTGATCTTTTACAGACATTTATTGTTAAAAACAAAGAGTAAGCCTGCAGTGCACTTGGTCACTTTTTCTCCCACACTGTGGTGAGAGGTCTTGAATATCAAGCTAAATTATAGTTACTATTTCTAAATGGACACCTACAGATATAAACCTGCATATGCACATTGGTGTTCTCCTTGCCCTTTTCTGGATTATGATGCTTCATTTCTTTACTTAGTTTTAGCAACATCTAAGTGGCCAGCCTAGTGGGAACTTTTGCTTTTATCAAACAAGGAGGAAAAGGTGGTACTAGGAAAATGATGGAACAGGGTGATAGGAAGACCCTGATAGAAAGCTTGGACAATAATTAAAATGATGGGCTTCTGCGGTGGAAATAGATAGATTTAAGAGGAAAAGAAGAGAAATAGAGCAGGACTTGCAAAATGTACCTGATTTCTGAAGAAAGGGCCTAAAAACGATTTCATTTCTTTGTTGGTTACCAAGAATTAGAAAAAAGCTCTGGGCACAGGCTACCCAGAGCTTAACCAGCTTTAATCCAACATTTTAACATGGGGCAATAGTTCCATGCCCCTGCAGCCTTGTTGAATGCAAACTGTGCCATGTTGTCCACAGCCAAAAAGGCAAGGATTGACATTACAGGCTCGGCCATTAGCAGGTTCATTGGAGCCAACCCAATCTGGGTTACAACTTGAGTTAGGGGGCATGTCTAGCCAATGGGACTGTTTCTTAGAGTTTCCAAGTGAACACAGAAATTAAGGATTCAGCCAGAGAGTTTTTAGCACACTTCCCTCAGGCAGGATCCAACTGGATGCTTCTGTTCCTGCTGATTTCCTTCTACCTCAACAATTTCCTTCTGCAAGCTGTGGGACCTGATGACACTGTTTCACGAGGAGGACCCAAAGCCTATGAAAAAGAGATTTCAAGCTTGCCAGAAGAAGAGTAGAGAGTGGGCCAGTTTCTGACTCATTGCAGACTGTCAGTGGATTCTGAAAAAAAGGAAGAGCAGCAGCAGCAGCAGCAGATGAAGGGCAGGGGAAGCCTCTGAAACTCTGTAACTGTGTGTAGTGAAGTTTCTGAGGCTGAAGATGACAGTCCATGGTTTTGGAAGGGGAGGCAAGTTTTTCAGGATGGGGGGAGCATGTGCTGTCTTACCCTCAATCAGGGAGGGCCACCCAGAGCCACCCTGAAGTTTTACTGAAAGGGATGGATGGGGGAAGTTTCCAGTTTGCATTCAACTCTTTACATGAGCAGAAGCTTCTCTTTTTGGTAGAAAGCTATTTAGAGCTCAAATCGTTCTGTTATTTGTGGAATCTAATTAAAAGAATTGCATTTTCAAAGAATTTTCTTGAGTTTCAGACCCAGAGGGAAGGGACCATGGCAAATTCAGTGAAAATGCCCCTTTCTGGTAGTAGGCAGGCTAATGGAACATCTTCACTTCTGCTCATTTCTGGTTGTCCTAAAAGTGTTAGATCAACATTGCACCAGTGTTGGGCATAATGGAATTGGTGGGACGTAAAATAATTGGCAGGGTTTTAAGCATCCCATTGAATTCTGCCCTTTTAACCCAATTCTACACTTTGAGGCTCAGAATGTGCAACTCCCACATGTTGTGGACCTCTTATTAAGCACCATTAGGCTAGCATTCTGCAATTAGGTATAGAACTTGGCCCTGCTCCTTTCCGGGTATAAGGGCCAAACAGACCAGGAAGGGATGTAGATTCTGTGTTGGAAATATGAAATAGGCATAGTGTGCAACAGATAATCAGGCAATGAAAGACCCATGAGAAACACTATTAAAACAACTGGACCTTGGTTTATTCTTAGAGCTGAGATGCATCAGTGTAGGACAATGATTTTCAACCTTCCCATGGCTGGAGACTAGCAAAAATAGGAAAATCCCCTCAGAGACCGCTGAGGCAGAAACAGAAACCACCATACACATAATACATAGTATTCTGTGTATTAGTTTCCAAACACAATGCCAAAATGAAAATCCCCCAAAACAACCAGTAACCGAGCAACAAAAATGCTGACAAAAGAACAAAATAATGGAATTGGTGCAGCGTGGCTCTCAGCTGGCTCCCACCGAGCCACCTCTCCCCTCTCTCCCCCCCCACCCCTTGGCACCAGGGCACATCCTGTGATGCCAACTGAGGAAGAAGTAGTAGAGGACAGCCAGCCCCCATGCTGGTCCATGGCAAGCAGGATGCCCCCTGCCCCATGGACAGGCAGGAAATTGCAGAGTGGTGGTTGAAAACCCGCTGGTATAGGAGAATCCCAAGGAGAATGTTTGAACATCAAAACCTGTGCTGATATCCACTAATTCTGTAGTTTGAACATTGCACCCTCATTTACATTCACAAAATCCCTTTTGTTAACATTTCCCAAGGTTTCTGTTGGTACTCGTGATATTAAGACCATGATGCCTAATATAATCTATAAAAGTCTGTGATTTCTGGTGCTTGTAATAGGCAGTTCTAAGCACATTAGACTTAAGTACGACCAAGTAATAGAAATGGATCTTATTCTATCCATGGTTTAAATAATCCCCAGTGGGTTGTTGTGCGGTGAAAACTGGCCTATTGTTTCTTTACTGCTCTAGTATATGGCTAAAGTTAATTAGCATATCCATTTACTGACTGGGCAGGTTATATGGTCTGAAAGTTACTTTCAAATTTCCACTCTGCTGTTCTTCAGTTCTAGCGATGCATGTTCCAATTTGCATGACTCTTTGATGCAAACCTTTTCAAACACTTCCTTATTTTTTTCTGTTCTGTGGCTTGAAGGTCTATTTTTTTGGCATGAATCTTTCAGTGCCAGGCACATGCAGCTGCTGCATGAAGACTGTTTTCAATCTCTCCACCCAGCAACCGCTCTCACGCGGCAAGCAGTGGTGATGCAGCGACACCCTCTGCATCATCCTGCGAGACCATAAAAGTGAGGTCTATGGTGTAGGTGGACAGCAGCCTTTTCTGACCTGTTTGGGACTCAGACCTCCAGCATGCTTCAGCCAGGCAACTACCAGTAGGGTTGCTCATTGCACATCACCCTAATGCAAAAACAAGAAGAAACACATTGCCCCAGAAGAGACCACAAAGCACCAATTTGCATAACATGTGTGCATGCAAGTCCGTGTGCATAAGTGCAAATGAAGAAGTTGACTTATAGGTGGAAACTTATAGGTGTGTAAGGGGATGTCATGTGGCGGAGGGCTGTGACCTGTTCTTCTCTGCAGTGAAGGGCAGGATGCGTTCCAATGGGGCAAAGTGCTAAGAACCAGGCTTCAGGTGGGATATCAGGAAGCACTTCCTCATGGTTAGGACCCTAGGATATGGCATGAGCTACCAAGGGACGTGGTGGAGGCCCCATCAGTGAGACTATTCAAGGAAAGATTGGACAACCACATATTGGGGATTACATGACTGGAGCCAGCTAGAGCTGGGGGTCAGACTAGATGGCCCAGGAGACCCTTCTGACTCACTTTTTTCTATGTTTCTGCTATACCTTAAATAGAAATGCAATATATCTCCCCACTGGAGGAAAAAGTCTGACTAGGTTAGCTGGGTTGTTATCTAGGTGGTAACTGTGAATGGGCAATGCTTGAGACCCATCCATGCTTACTCATCCTCTGGTTCTTTATCTTTAAACCAGAACATCTTCAAATGCAGGACACCTTTTAGGCTTGTCTCCTGCCACTTGTCCTGGGTAAAGCAGCACACTTGGACACACTATGCCTAGCCCCAGAACAAAAGTATCTTTCTTGTGACAAATGCTGTGATAAGTGTACTAGAGGTAGAGCTTTTTGGTCTTCCCTTTCTTCTCTAATTTTGGCCTAAGGACATGATCAAGCATAGTAACTGAGAGACATTAGAAACAGAGATGAGTGTGAAGATTTCTAAATACATTGATGGAGAGATGGCTGCCTGCATATTCTCTGAGCAGCTAACACTGCTGTATATTTCATCTTGAGAAATCAGTGATTAGTCAATACTGTATATTACTATGAAATATTTAATCAGTTTAGCTATACGTTTTACATGAGCATGCACAATGGAACCCTTTGCTAGCAAGCTGGTGTTGTCTTTAAAAAGTGGGAAAAGAAGAAAAGAAAATAATTTGAGGGGGCATTTGAGTGAGGAAAATAATCGAGGCAGACAGATTAGAGCATGCCTAACCCTTCCCCTGGAAGCTGCTTCTTTGCTCCAAATCTCCATTCTAGACACACACTGTGCCTTATGACAGCACAGGCTGCAAAATGCTGATTCAAAACAGCAAAAACAGCAAGCTGAAATAGAGTGATTTGAATCAAGGAATGGGCAAAGAATTAAGTGCCCTTTGTCTGCCAGTTCTTCATTCAAAAACGTTCCACCTGAGTGCATGCTGTTCCTCACTTCTCCTCAGTTCAGCTCTTGTTTTACTGGAGGAAGATGACTTGCAAACACATTGCCCATCCCTCGACACATAGGGTGGCCATGTGTCCTCTTTTACAGAGCACAGTCATCTATTTGAAGGGCTGCTAGAGGACTGAGCTCTACTTTGAAGGTCTCCTCTATCTGAAGGACTATCCAGTCCAAGTCCAGTTTAAAGAGAAAGGAGTGATTGCAGCATAATGTTGTCATTCTCCACATAATGTTGGAGAATGTTTTTGTGCCTTTTTAGAATGAGGAAAGTAAGCTATTAAACACAAAGTAGAACAACCCAGAGCAAAAGCCTGTCATGGGGCTTCAATTCCACTGTATTTCAGCAATACTAGAGCGCCAGATTGTTCTTGCTAGCCCAACAACATCTGGAAGGTCACCCCTTCTAGATGCAAGTGACAATCAAGCAGTTTGGTTGTGGCTGTAAACTCACTTGGCCAGTTTCAAACCGGCCCACCTAGCATTTGACCACCTTCCTTCTGTCAGGCTTCACATTCATTCATGTGTTTAAATAATTTTCATTTCAATAAATGCAGTGAAAATGAACCAAGTTGCTACCTGTAGTTGTTTTCTTTGTTTCTGTATTACCATTCCCTCCCCCTTTAAATATATGTATTATACAAATGGAAAGGAAAAAGAGAATTGGAAAAGGCATCCAGAAGTTATTAACATAGGATTACAGAGGACCAATGATAGGAAACAAGAAACATGTAGCAAACAAAAAGATGATTATAGATATGTTTTGAAAAGAAAATAAGCAAAAACTGGCTACTTTCCCATCAAATGTATGCGTCAATGACCTAATCAAAGGGTGGAGACATTTTTGAACCCAAGACCTGAACTGGTTCTATGCAGGCACATTGGGGCGAGCCATCCAGAGGTGAACGGCCATGCATTGAAAGCTTGCAGCCCCATCCAGCTTGCCCTTTCACATACACTCTCAAACTTGCTCATATTCTCACTCCCTTTCTGTCAGGCACCCTCACATGTCATCCCTCCTGCCCTTAAGGCCAGCTTTAAAAAGCTTCCATACGTGGCGATTGAGTTTTTCTTAAAACAGCCTACTTGCAGTAGTGGAAAGGAAATTTTTCAGGGTGGTTACAGAGCAGAGGAGAAGAGTATTAGCCCTTTTCATTTCAGAAATGAGAGAGCCCCCTGAACAGCTGTGAGACTTTCTCCAAGTCCCATTGGCCATGTTTCAGGGTTAGGGTTTCAGAGCTGGTATGCCGCAGAGGTTCCTCAACCCTGGTTTCATCGTTTTGGTTCCCTTACTGTTTCAACAGTAGCTTTGTCTCCTGTGCTATGCAAAACAATCCCTACATAGCCTTTTAAGCAGAATTGCACCAAACTCAGTGCTCTGAAGTCCTTCGTGTTGCTAATCTTTGCTACAGTTGAACTGAAACTGTACTGTTTTCTCTCACCTCTGCGATGTTACTGTTACATGTGTGGTAACACTAAACCTGACCACAAACTTGTACACACCCAAGTTTCCAAAAGCTGATATGTGTGAAAGCAAAGGCCTACCCTCTTTCTGCAGATAACTTGTGACACAGAAGGCCACATAGTTTTCCTCCAGCCCTTTTTCAATTTTGTTATTCAACATAAATGTGAACAATTGTTTGTGGGTAGGGGTTAGGGTAGCAGTCCAAGTAAAGCAATCAAAAAGCAGGAGGGCAGCCTGAGAAGGTAGAAGGTATTTGACGGCTGTTCAAACACTGTTATACATAGAAATGTATACATTTATTTCCCAATGCATTCCTCTGGAAATATCTACAAAGACATTGAGGGATGCATTTAGCCTATGTAACAGTTCCAGGGGCAGAAGAAAACAATGGCTTGGACTCACAATTGCTTTTCCATTCATGCAAAGGAAGGGGATAGAATTCCATAACCTCTGCTGTTTGGTAATGTCTCCTTGTCCCAGGAATAGAGGATGCAATGTCCAAACTAAGGAAATGCATCACTGAAAAACAGAGCAAAAGAGGACACATATTTGCATATGCTAATATACAGGACTAGATGCAGATCTAGGAATACATGCTCAAATAAACAAAAATACAATGCATACCATTGCAATGGGAAGTTTGTTCATCCACAGTTAGGATCTGCACAGCAAAATGAGCAAATATGGGGATTACGTGACCCCAGTCTCTGCCACTATGGTGTCATGTATTGTACTTCTGTTTAAATAATACTTGCTATTTCTAAATGTGCATCTCCGCATATACATTTGCATGTTCATGCAGACATATTATGGATCTGATGTTGTATTTTTAGGTGGTACGTTTCCTCTTTTATGGTGATGCTTCAGTAAGCCTGAAAGTCTCTTGCTTATTTATTTAATTTATTCCCCACCATTTGACTGAAGCAGGTGTGCAGCATTTTTAAAAAGACTTTCAGAAGTTGCTATTTATGTTTTCAAAGAAAATTGCCATCGGTGCCAGGGGAGGCTCCCCTTAAAGTACAAGGAGCAGTTTCAAAGGAGAACTGTTTAAAACCTTTTTTGGTTGGCACTATGTAAAAGAAAGTTGAACTTCTCTCCCCATCTTCCTCAGTCCAGGGGCTGCTGCTCAAACATTCACACAAGTAATACCATATCTACCTTAATCTCTTCGGTTAACCACCCCTGCCGCCTGAGGTAGGGTCTGAGTCTTATGTGTGGGAGCATCTCTGTGGATTTTCAGGGACCTGCCCATTCACCACAATGGGGAACACAGACAGAGGGATGAGGGAACAGAGCTATTCTTCCTGTGAAAGAAGGTCTGGGGCATAAAGGCCAGCCTTGGCACTCCCACTAGGCAGAGTGAGGCAATCACTTTTAGGTCAGACTTCACCTACCAAGGTTTGCATCTGGAATGCCGGCTTGTTCTTTGTCTCAGGCAGCAGAACACTTTGGAAGAGCCCATCAGGACCGTCACTTGTCCAGCATCCCTGCACAGAGATCTAGAAGCAGGGCTCAAGTTTACAAAAAATATTCAAAGATCACTGGAGGCCTACCCAGATGTCAGTCTCTTTGCAAGGGGGCAACAGTGTTTTCCCCTTAGCTCTTCAGTGTGGCTAGCAATATTAATTTTTTTCTCCATCCCTACATAATAGAAGAGGGAAAATCTAGTTTTCTTCTGCAGAGGAAAGAATAGCTTCATTTTTACCTTCATTTTTAAACTCTAGGAGATATATACAGAGAGATTTCAGATGTGAAATAAAGTTGATTTTATTGATAGTATGTAGAGGTCCTAGTAGCTGTCACTTGAAAGTAGCATGGAGCAGCTGGGGAAGAACGAAACAAAAAAAAAAAAAGTAATTCACAGATGAAAAGGAAAAATCTATCACGATCTGAAATATGAAAGCTACAGCTGGGGAGGAGTAACAACAGAATGAATGAAAATGTGAAAAAGACAGGGGAGTAGCCATAGTGAAATATATTTAGCTGTTAGTTTTGGGCTACACGTGGTTTCTGTAAGAATTGCCCTTTCAAAACTCAGGAACCAGTCCTTACCAAATAATCCAGGAATATGAAGGACTGAATCCACAGCTGATTGACTTTTAAGTAGTCCTATTAACAGAAACAGTGTAATTGCAGTATAATATTTAATGTAAATCTTAATCAATTTGCCTCATAAAATAGTTTAATGGTTGGATGTGATACTAAGGGCAGAGACAGAACAACAGGAAATTGAGGGATCTTTTTTAAACAGGAAGATGATTGTAAAAAGGATAATTATCTCACCAATAACTTCAGTTACAGAGATTAGGGGATTTCCCTAATTTGAGAGATGGTTTAAGAAAAAAAAGTATTGAGGGTAAAAGATTGGATGGAGAAAATGGATAATAAGGAAAGGATAATGGCATTACTTGGAAAAGAAAGATTACCTTGGTTTAATGTTATGCAATTGGAACAACAGACTAGAGAATGTTTGCAGAAAAATGGTAAGTGTAGAGACCTTACTAAATCTGAGGAGATCATGATGACAAGGGAGATGCAAGGCAAACAAGAGGGATCATAAGGGAGATATATAAGATTTTATTAGACAGGGAGAAAATATACAATCTTTTAAAAATTTCATGGAAAGGATATAGATGGGATTTAGGGAAGGATATAGATATAGGATGAATGCAGGGGAAATATGGGATAAGAAAATATTAAAAAGTATTAAAAATTAGAATTAAGAAATTTTTTAAAAAATTGTATGGAAATGGACACTGGCTAAAGAATTTTATATGAATAATAAATATTCTAATTTATGTTGGCAATATGGACAAAATATGGATGCCAATTTCAAAAAGTGGGGATGTGAAAATATTAAGACATTTTAGATAATGATCTTCAAGGAGAATGGCAAGATACTGAACTTAAAATCTGAAGCAGATCCTGAAATAGTATTGTTGTTAATATTTTGTGGAAATGGAATATAAAAGAATAATAAATTTGGTATCAGCAGCAAAAATGATAATAGCAAAGAATTGGAAGGAAAAACAGGATTTTCAATTAATTGAATAGTGTAGATTGGAATATAGTGGTTAATGATTTGATGTGTGAGCTAAAGATGAGAAAAGGATTGATAAAGAGGAACGATTTAACAATATATGGGATGTGTTTATTGGACATGTATTAATAACAGGGGAGGTTACTAAACTTCCCTTGGATCAATTGCAATTTTGGATAGAAGGGACATTTCTGAAAGAGCAGGAAAAAAAAATAGATGGCCATGGTCCCTGTAGAAGGGTGCACTAAGGGTCACTTCATATATATATTATTTTGTGTAATTTGTTTTCTCCCCATATTATGAGATTATTTGTATGGCTTGTTTATTCTAGTTGTTTTACTCTTGTGCGTATGCACTCTAGAAAAGGGCTTTCCTATTTCTGGTGAGACTTGAGTCACAAGACTCCTGCGGAACTCACATAAAGCCTTGTCATGTATGGCTGAGCTGAGAGACAGTGTGCTTGTTTACACATGGTAGTGAACCATTTCTGTGTTCTGTAAACAACCTCTAATTGGCCAGATTGAAGATTGTCAGCTTGATGTGAGAACCTAGAACAGTAGGTTGCTTAAGGGCCAAACAACCTAGTGACTAACTCAACAACAAACCATGGTAATTGCTGAGTTGCTAGCCCCTAAACTCATTGCCTGGGATTCCCATGTCACACTGACGACTTCTGAGCAGGGCCTGTTTACAGAAACAAGAAACAGCATGTGTCCCTGAAAATTACTGGTCAAGTAACCCATGGTTTGCCAACATTATATGTGGACTGGGTGGATGATTGGTTCACTATCATCCAGTAAGCTCGCGAGCTGAGTAGGAATTTTAATGTTGATTTCTCCAATCTTAAGCTTATCTTGAACAGGGAAGCCATAATACATATGGAATATTTAAAAACCAAGCACTGGCAGCAATACTATTATCACCCAGAAAAGACAATCTGCTTCTAAGTACTCTGTGCAGTTTGAGAGGAGAATGAAAAGTGTTAGGATGACTGTGGACATCTGGGGAGGAGAATGCATCTTGCATGTCCCCCGTTAGCCACTCCTGCAAAGTCGTACAGCTGTGTATTCACAAGAAGCCTAGGACTGAGAAAAGAAAGGAATTAGGTTCCTCAGTGCAAATACAGCCTAAGCTCGCTCACTCGCTCTCTTTTGCTCTCTCTTGCGCTCTCTCTTTCACACACAGTGCAAGACACAAAAATTGCATTCAGGTGATGTGCCTGGCTTTGACTTGGCCCTCCCTTTTCATGATGATAGCTACTGACCATTTTTATGTCACCCTGTAAAGGCCAAAGGACACCATCACTCCCTGCTAGACATTAATAGGTGTTTATCTGCTTATTTTTTAACACTGAGAACCAGACAATTTGCACATGATTATGATCAAGAAAAAAGGAAGTTAAAAACATGTTCAGCAGTCAAAGCACTATCTTCATCTTGTGATGTATGGCTCTTCAGAAATGTTTCCCGTTACAAGTGGATAAACATCTTTTTTTTTAATGGTTAGGCCCACCTTATTAATGCCGCAGCAAGTAAATACAGGGGCGTGAGGGTTAGCTGCAGTCCCCTTGGAGGACAGAATTGTCTGTCCCACATTGATTGTCCCGCATGTGCAACTCTAGTCTCCCGTCCTTGGGTGTAATGGCGGATGCTATTTGTAGCCTGTGTCGCTGTAAGCTCGAAAGGCCATTCCTGTCAGCTCCCATATATGGAATGGGGCAAGTCCCTTTTTTTCAGGCAACAGAATGTCTTGGGTTTCCGTCTGATCATGGTACTACTATATACTAGTGAGTTGCTCACCAAATGGTGGAGATGTGGGTGGAAAAGTGTCCATCAAGGTCAGTTGTAGCTGGATGAGTGGGTGAGCACAGGTCCAGTTTCCTTCCTTGTGCAGTCCTTCCTCACTGTCTCAGCCTCTTCTGCCTGATGCTTCATCAGCACCTCAATTCACCTCCCTCTTTCCCTTTCAGTATCCCTGTCAGTACTATCCCATCATGACTTGTCCTTGTGGTCATATAAGTGGGATACCTCCAAGTTACCCAACTGCAGTGAATGTGCCTTTTCTTCTTCTTTCATCACTCAGGTATTTCTCCAATAACAGAAGTCTTGATTATTGCAGAAAACTCATTTTTGACCTTTTGTTTCTAGATTTATTAAGCCTGCCAATTGTTGCACCTGTGTTAGGGTCAGACTACATGTTATGTTAAATATGTAGCATGGAACTGACCGTCTCCTCTTTTTAACTCAACAAGAGACTGAAATCCAGATTTGAGTGAGTAAAGGAGGAAACCTCCATCCAGCCATTCCTTCCCCCAAATCTCCCCTCCAAGCAGGAGCTGAAAAGCCAAGTGTGGGCAGTTTCAGAAAATAAGCAGTCATCAAGTTTAAGCCTCTCCTACCCAGACAGCGGTCTAATATAGACTGGCATATCATGTGCTTACTCATGAGTAAACAAAATCAAAGCACGGGACAGTTGCATGTCTATGCATTTTAATGCATCACATTGCTTGACCTTTAGTTTCTAGGTATGCAGATAAGGATGAAGGAACGATAGATACTGGTTTAGTGGCTACTTGTATCAAAACAGGACAGAAAACTCCCCAAAGCAATTTCAAAGGTGCCTGCATGGACACCCACCCTCTCCCCCACAAAAGAAGGAAATTCCATATTCTGCTTGGAATCCTCCTGCGAAGAAAAAAGAAGAGGAAGCCTTTGTTATGGTTATAACGGTTTGTAAGTTTTTGTCTCTTACAAAGGACAGTACTCTGATTGTAAGTTACAAAGTGTAACCCTAAGTAGCACTGTTAACATCTTTAGAAAGGGTCACATGGTGGGGAGTGATGCCACAAAGGAAACCACTTCTACATTTCATTTGAGAGAGAGAGAGAGAGAGAGAGAGAGAGAGAGAGAGAGAGAGACAGACTGTGTGTGTGTGTGTGTGTGTGTGTGCGCGCGCGCCACTTCTGCACACCTTTTCTTTGCTGCTGCTGCTCTTGAAAGACTTATTCTTTATGCTTTACTTATCAGCTTCATTCATCTTGAGCAGTAACTGTAGACAAGACACCAAAGCATGTGGGGTATGAACTAGCAGGTTATGCTAGAAATGACTGATGTAGTCTAAGCCTTGTGCATGTCTGTGACTATGTCCAGGAGCCAATGTATGGGTTTTATTGTGGGAAAGCCAGTGTACCTCATTAAAGGAGAAACTAGCTTTCCATAGCATCCCTTGCAAAATCTTAAGGCAGCTGAAGGGTGCCTCTGGCCAAAAGGCCAAATCTGGGATTCCAGTATTCCTTCCAGATTCTCCTGATGTCCACGGCCCCTCACCCTGACTCCTTAAATTCCAGTCATTTGCTGGATTCCTGGGTCTTTTTCCCCCACCCCCCACTCAGAGTTGGAAATAGCTCTTGTAAGGCTTAGTTACAGGCAGTAAGAGCTTTAAAGTATAACATATTCTCTCTCTCTCTCTCTCTCTCTCTCTCTCTCTCTCTCTCTCTCTCTCTGTGTGTGTGCGCGCGCGCGCACGCGCGTGTGTGTGTGTGTGTGTGTTCACCTGTTTATGGCCCTGAAACTGACTTTGGCCCAAGTCTGAAAGTGATATTTGCCCCTAGTCTAAGAGGTATTGGATGGAACAAGACTTTATTTAAAAAGCAGGCACCAAGGGAAAACAGTTTCCTGTCTCTTTAATAGCTGTATAGCATAGGGAGAGATCTGGAAGGTGCCACTTTTGGAGACCCTGAATGATACGTCACACAAGCCAAGAGATGCTTTCCCTTCTGCATAAATGCTAATGATGCAGGAGTCCCTTCTCTCTTTTGCATTCAGAAAACCCTGTGTTGAAAGACCCTTTACACAACCTGCTCTGGTGTGGAGTAAGCTCCTTTGTTTGCTACTTGATGGGGAAGGCTCAAGCACTTACCTGCTACCTATGAAGTGCACCTGGCTGTTCCAAGTGTCCTACTTCACAGTGCACAGTTCTCTATTAGAAGGTGCCCTCTATCTGAAAGGCTGTAAAAAGGAAGAACCATAAGAAAGGAGAACAGAAACCTTAAGTTAATAGTTAGCTTCTTGATAGCAGAATGAGCATGGTGGCATTCGGCCTACCTGTTCAAAGCCTTGCCTGGTATGTGAAATGCATTATATCTCTATCTAACTTATAATAACTGGTTTTGATCCAGTTTTAGTCAAACGGAGAGACAAACCATTGAGATCAATGGGACTGAAGTTAGCCACCAGTACCTTTTCCACGTATCTCAATATATCTAAATCCAGATCCAACTGATCACACAAATGATCACACAAGAAATGTCCTGCAACTATGTGCCCGCTTTTGCCCACTTCACTGCTGATGCATTTCCTCTCTCTCTGTTATTGTGAAAATGAAGCAGAAGGCTGCAGCAACCGGCTTCTGCTAGTAGGCAGGCTGTTTCAACCAGAAACTAGTCATGTCCTTTTTACTACCTCGCCTTGCAAAGAGGTGCAATCTTTTTTTCAAGGGGTGTTTCCCTTGTGAAAGGATGACTGGCCTTCTTTAGACAATAGCTTCTCCAAAACTAATGTTTGTACTGCTCTCCCTATGTGCAGATTTGAGACATAGCAATATAGCAACAGTAAGTTTCTATATAGTAACATAGCCAGGCTAATCAGCACAACAGTAACAATGAAAGGATCACCTTAAACAGGCTGAGTGCCTTAGTTACTATGTTTGTTTCCTGGGTTAAGGTACTATAGTTACAATGTTGATTTTCCATTCATTGTGGCTTCACATAACCTTCCCAGGCAGTGACTTTCAAACCTGAATTAAAATCTACAACAAATGCCACAACAAAACTTCATTTTGAAAAACAGAACAGATATCTAAAAAGGCACACAGGCCAAGCATAACAAAAATAATAACAACAGAGGAATCAGCAGCACTTGGGAACAGATTATCAGCAGTGAAGAACTTGTGAAAGAACCAGTTGTCGCTCAGGGGAAGTGCCATAATTTTGTGGTGGAGCACATGCTTTGTGTGTAGAAGGTCCCCTTTTCAGTCCTTGGATCAGGGGCCAGGTGATGGGGAAACTTCCTCTCTACCTGAGTTCCTGGAAAGCTGTTTCCTTTCAGAGAAGACAATATTAGCCATGGCAAGCAAAAAGATGAATAGGAATCAGGCAGGTTCCTCTGAACCTAAACAGCAGCATCTTCTTGAAAAAATAGGGAGGGAGGAAGCCTCGATACAAAGCAGTGATAGGCACATCATTTAACATGTGAGGTCCTCGACTTGGCCACAGCTGTAAATACAAAAACCAGGGAGCATCTAGATATCTGCCCTCCAAATCAGCAGAGGGCATTGCCTGAAACCTTAGTTAAGTAAAACTCTGTGAATCTAAGGAAGAAGCAAGAGTTGGAACTGCAAAATCATCATGGCTTACAAAGTCACAGTGGCTATTGTAAGTCACCATTCCACATGCTGTGCACTTTTTGCCTAATTACACTCCTGAATGAGGCTTATCTGTTTGTCTGGAGGAAGAAACCACCCGCAAATAACTCATAGGCTGTTTAGGCCATGATGATCGTGCAGACAAACCTTTGGTTTGAAAATAAGTTTGCTTCGAGATTATTCCTTTTGATTTGAAGAACCAAAATGAAACACAGGAATCATTAATGACTTCCTGGTCTTTGCCTGCATCCTGACCAAAGGCACAGTTTCTAAAAACAATGCCTCGTTTACTGTTAGATAGTCAGGTTCCATAGGAAGGCTACAATTCCTTGACAACACTTGGCAGTCCAGTGCCCATCTGTCCAAATTTCAGTTGTTCAGGGACATAAGCCTTTCTGTTCAACCTTATACCATAGCTGAAATGATCCAGGCAACTGAAATATAGCCTGTGTGTGTGTTTGTGTTCCAGAATGAAGGTGCCACTCCTGAAAAAGTTACTTGCCCATCAACCTTTAAATAAATTAGTTCAGCACAAGTCCCTTGTAATCTTTTTGGGCAGGTGGCAGCTAATGCCCTGGCATCAAAGGCATAAGCATAGTGTGTCTGAAATATAGGACATTACTGACTTCCCCAAAATCACTCAGGACAAAGTGGGGCAAAGCAGAAGTGTTTTGAAGATCTGTGTTTGAATCTGCACTGACATAAAAAATGTGTTGTTGTTGTTAGTCACAAAGTTGTGTCCGACCGATCGCGACCCCATGGACAACATTCCTCCAGGCCTTCCTGTCCTCCACCCTCTGGTGATGTCCATGTGTAGAGTCGTCTCTTGGGTTGTTGGAAAAGAGTGTTTGCTATGACCATCGTATTCTCTTCACAAAATTCTACTAGCCTGTGCCCTGCTTCATTTTGTACTCCAAGGCCAAACTTGCTGTTATTCCAGTTATCTTTTAGCTTCCTACTTTAGTATTCCAATCCCCTTATCATCCCCATGATGATAAGGACATCATTTCTTGGTGTTAATACTAGAAGGTGTTGTAGGCCTTCATAGAACTGGTCAAATTCAGCCTCTTCAGCACCAGCGGTTGGGGCCTAGACTTGGACTACTATGATGTTGAATGGTTTGCCTTGGATTCGAACTGAGATCATTCTGTCATTTTGGAGATTGTATCCCAGTACTGCTTTTCCTACTCTTTTTTTGACTATGAAGGCTACTCCATTTCTTCTGAGGGATTCTTTCCCGCAGTAGTATACCTGATGGTCATCTGAATTAAATTCACCCATTCCTGTCCATTTTAGTTCACTGATTCCTAAGATGTCGATGTTCAGTCTTGTCATCTCTTGATGGACCACATCCAGCTTGCCTTGATTCATGGATCTTACATTCCAGGTTCCTATGGAGTATAGATCTTTGCAGCATGGAACTCTCCTTTCACCACCAGATACATCAGCAACTGATTGTCCTTTCGGCTTTGACCCAGTCGCTTCATTCTTTCTGGTGTTACTAGTGCTAGCCCTCTGCTCTTCCCCAGTAGCATATTGGACACTTTCCGACCTGAGGGGCTCATCTGCTGGCATCATATCTTTTTGCCTTTTGGTACTTTCCATGGGGTTTTCCTGGCAAAGATACTGGAGTGGGTTGCCATTTCCTTCTCCAGTGGATCACATTTTGCCAGAGCTCTCTGCTATGACCTGTACGTCTTGGGTGACCCTGCATGGCATAGCTCATAGCTTCATTGAGCTATGAAAGGCCCTTTGTCATGATAAGGCAGTGATCCATTAAGGAATGAAATGTACATACCACAGAAGTAATTCTGGGGATTTGTGGCCAAGCTCTGGGTTCTGCATTTGAAAATTAGCAAATTCATAATGGGCATTTCCTAAATAAAAATGCGTGAGAAAAAAGAAGTTTGAATAAAGGTCAAGAAACGCTACTTGTTTTTCCACCTTACCAACAATGGGCTCTCTGGAAGTGGCATATCGTCCTCCAATTATCCCTCTCTCTCTCTCTCTCTCTCCCTCTCTCTCTCTCCCCCCCCCCTCACACACACACACACACACAGACAAAAGATTTGACTTCTAAAGTCAAAAATCAAACTATTATAATTTCTTTGTTGTTATTCTCTGTAATCTAGGCTTCACCTTCCACTGGCTGGGCATTCTGGGAGTCCAACACATCTGCTGGTAGTTCAGGGAAGCTTTTCCATTTTCTTATATATTTAATGGAGCAACAAAAACTCCATGGAGAGTCAGTGCAGTGCAGTGGTTAAGAGCTTGGACCTGGGACTCAGGCAATCTGGGTTCTAGTTCCTTTGTGGCCATGTAGCCAACTGGGTGACTTTGGCCCCATCACAGACCGTCATCCCAACCTACTTCACAAGGTTGTTGTTGTGGGGATAAGACTGAGAGGAGGCAGAGGAGAATGATGTAAGCAACTTTGAGTTTGCTATAAGAAAAAAGCAGGATCTGAATCTAATAAATAAATAAATGTTACGTAGCACTCCAAGTATGGGCAAACTATTAATTTTATACCAAGGTATTGTGACATGCTGGGTGCAAAACAATTTCCATAAAATATGTAACAAAAACAGGTGTTAGAGCGGGTGGTGGCGAGACAACTCCAAGCACTCTTGGATGAAACTGATGATCTGGACCCATTTCAGTCCGGCTTCAGACCCGGGTATGGTACTGAATCTGCCTTGGTCGCCCTGTATGATGACCGTGCAGGGAGAGAGACGGGGAGTGCGTCCCTGTTGGTTCTCCTGGACCTCTCAGCAGCTTTCAATACCATCAACCATGGTATCCTTCTGGATAGGCTAGCAGGATTGGGAGTTGGAGGCACTGCTTTGCAGTGGTTCCGCTCCTACCTCGACGGCCGATTCCAGAAGGTGGTGCTGGGGGACTATGTCTCTGCGCCATGGCAGCTATGCCATGGAGTTCCACAGGGGTCCATTTTATCCCCCTTGCTATTCAACATCTACATGAAACCTGGGAGAGGTCGTCAGGAGGTGTGGGCTGCGGAATCATCAGTACGCTGATGATACCCAACTCTACCTCTTGTTCTCTACCAATCCAGGTGAGGCAGTGGCTGTACTGAACCGGTGCCTGGCCGAGGTAATGGGCTGGATGAGGGCCAATAAACTGAAGCTCAATCCAGACAAGACGGAGGTCCTGTTGGTAGGTGGTTTGGGCTTTGGGGTGGGGGACCTGGACCTTGTCCTGAATGGGGTTGCACTCCCTCTTAGGGACAAGGTTCACAGCTTGGGATTGCTCCTCGACCCAGAGCTGTCATTAGAAGCTCAGGTGACAGCAGTGGCGAGGAGCACTTTCCTTCAGCTTCGGCTGATCTGCGCCCCTACCTGGAAAATGATTGCCTGGTGACAGTGACACATGCACTGGTAACTTCCTGATTAGACTTCTGTAATGTGCTCTACGTGGGGCTACCCTTGAAGACGGTCCAGATACTTCAATTGGTGCAGAATAGAGCTGCCAGGTTGCTGATGGGGACTGGGCATTGTTCTCATATAACCCCAGTTCTCCATCAGCTTCACTGGCTCCCCATTGAAATCCGGGCCCAATTCAAGGTGTTGGTTATCACCTATAAAGCCCTCAACGGCTTGGGACCTGGTTATCTAACGAAGCGCTTGCGTCCATATATGCCCTCCCGCCCCTTGAGATTGGCAGCAGAAGCCCTTCTCTGGGAGCCCTCTGTGAAGGATGTTAGGAGGGTGAGTACCCGGAGTAGGGCCTTCTCTGCGGTGGTGCCCCATCAATGGAATGCGCTCCCCAGAGAGGTCCGCCTGGCGCCATCGTTATTTGTTTTTCGGCGCCAGGCCAAGACCTTTTTATTTAAAAGTTATTTTAATTGTTAATTTATGAATTGTATTTATGGGGTTTTTATGTAAATGCCGAGATGTTTCCTTTTTTTTAACTCTAATTCTATAAACTGTTTATGTTTATTTATTATTGTTGTAAGCCGCCCCAAGGCTTTTTGCGAATGGGGCGGCATAAAAATGGTTTAAATAAATAAATAAATAGTTTAACTTTAGTGTGTAAACTGCCCAGGGAGCCTTTGAGTTGATGGGCAGGGAAGAAATAACCACAGCAACACAGATATAATATGAAGCCAGGCATATAGAGCAGAAATCTCTGCTTTTTACAACTTTGGTTTCAACTCTGAAAATGGCCTCACTGTGCCAAAAATTAGCAATGTACAGTTAGACCTGCAAAACGGAAACTATTTACCACAATACTTAAGCAATTAAAAAAACCCACTACTGCAAAACGTAGGACTGAACAAACCTCTGCATTGTTTGCACATATTGTGCAACTCGAAGGTTGCTGCTCTCTTCTCTCCTCTTAACTGCATTCGAATGGGACAGCCCTTCTGATAGAGCACACTGAACACAGCACAGTCCTCTGGAAAGTAAGGCACCTGCCCAGGCTAAAACTGCCTGGATGAGAGACTGCATGGAAATGGCTGAAAAACAGCAATGAGCTCCTTGGGCAAAGAGTGAGGCACAAGAATCAGAGTGATGGATTTAGATGGGGAAAAGGTGCCTCTCCCCCCCCCCCCCCGCCCCATAAAAAGTGATCTACTTCATGGGGTGCTTTTGGATAGCAAAAATATCATGCAGGGATGGTCCTATCATTAAGCAAAGGGACTTCAGGCATCATGAAAATAAAAGTTATTTAATGAATTAAGCTGCATTTGCACTGCCCATTTTTACTGAGCATTTTCTGCCTCGGTGATAAATAACTTGGGGGTCCTTGGGAACTGGGCGCCTTGACTTGGGTGATTGGGCTGCCCTTTGCGGCCCTGCAAAGTGTGTGCATGTCTATACCATTTACAGCACTGCAACTGATTACTGAGAGAGCAGCAGCCTTTGTAGAATGACCAAATACTGCGCTAGCTCATTATGCAGCTGCTAGACTGTGACCAGTCGCTGGAAACATCTCTGGAGCGCTGGCGCTGGCGCTTGCTGTTGGGAGATGGCTATCTGCGAGGTCGTCTTCTCCTATATCAACCTGCCTGTTCTGTAAGCTCTTCTTTGGCAGCCCTTTTTGTTTCCTCCATCAATTCAGCGAGTCAAGCAGTTGCATGGGAAGGGCTTTCTTAATTCTGGCAACCCTCTTGAGGAGTTTTCTCCAGTGGAAGGGTTGCTTATTGCCAGTCCTTTTAGATGCCTGGCATTTTTTTTTACATTTTCTTTGTCTTGAATCTGATGGCTTAAATCCTGCAGATTTTATTTTCTTCATTTTAAGTGTTGTTTTGCAATTATAATTGACCCATGATCTGCTGTAAATTACCCTATGAACTTTTAGCTGAAATATGAACACTTTTTAAATAAAACACATTCTCCTAAAATAGCTTTCTCATTCATTTTGGTGGAGTGCCCAGCTTATCACACACACACACACACACACACACACATTCAGTAGGCTTGCCAAGCAGTCCAGCCAGCTTACAGATTAAGCAAATGAACGCTATTTCCCTGTCTCCAGCTGAGTATATGTACTAAAGAATGAAGCAGAAAAAAAAAGCCCAGAAATGGTTGTTCACTTCCAAAACAAAATTAAATGTAGAATTAGAAAATTGAAACTTAGCAGAAACATAGGCTGCCCATGTGTCCTTTTTACGTAGGACAGTCCTCTCTATGAGAGGCTGCCAGAACAGTGCCCTCTATTTTGAGTCGTCCATCCATTTCAAGTTCAGAGAATGTACCATCAGAAGGGTTAGCAGGTGTCTGGGAGTTAGCACCCGAATGGTAGATTGAGCAAGGCAGGAAGGACGCTTGGTTACAATGATCTATGTTAGGATGAAATGGGAATTTCTGGTGATGTGTGTCCTTCTCTTTTGACAATTTATAAGTGGTGGCCCTCACATCACACCCAAGGAGCTCTCAAATGTAGGGGAGGGGCATGGTCTGGTTGGGATCCCATGGCTTGACTGAATCTTGATTCTTTGCCAGCTGCTGGAGAAATAAGGAATGTCATTTCTATGGTGCCTGGGCAACACCCTGGGAGGCAAATTTGCCACTGACCAATCAGTGGCCTGGAATGATCTGGCCATGCAGCCTGTGGGTGATTCCAGCATGCCCCTGTTTAACATGAGGCTGAGTGAAGGGGGAAAGTCAGCTTGGGCGGGTAGGGATGCGGATTCAGTGGCCTGCATATGCCTGGTCAGCTCTGGGCATCCTCCTTGTTCAGAGACATTTCTGGACAGGAGAGGGAAGGACTGGCTTCTCACAGCTTGCTATCACTGCCCCATAAATGATTTATTGGTAAAATAATTGTAATCCAATCATCTCATTTATAATTCTTAATCATCCTTAATCATCTCAGATGTGTTGAACTTATATCATACTGCACCTTGGTACTAGCTGTTGTAATACAGTACTGGATAAAACTATTAAATTATTTATAATTATTCTTAATATCTATGGTAATACTAATAAATACATCTTCTTTCAAGAAAATGAATACATATGTATGTGAATATGTATATTATGATTATTAAAAATCAAATATATTTATTACAGTTTACAACAGATTATGATTGCAAGATATACAAAATATATCATTATTACATGATCGTAAGTAATAATTAATATTCAAACAATAATAACGTGGGGTCATCTAACTGCAGTGAAATAGTTGAACTATTAATAAAGCTGAAGTGTCACTCTAATTATTCCCATTTTTTGTTTTCATACATTTTTTTCTACACCAGCACATTTTCTAGGTCACAGACTCAAACTTCATGATAGAATTCTGCAGACTATCAAGAACCAAGAAGTCAATCATACAAAATGTATAAAAACACGACCGGGTTGGACAATGCAACTTTGGAGATGCTCAAGAACCCGGCCATTCGGATCACCTTGCCAGTTGTCTACTCTATTATCGCTCTCATCAGCATTCCAGGAAATAGCTTCTCCCTCTGGGTTCTTTTTTTTCACATCAAGCCGAAAACAAGGTCAGTCATCTTCATGATTAACCTCAGCATCACAGATCTGGCACTGGCTTCCTGTTTTCCCTTCCAGATTGTATATCACATATATGGGAACCACTGGTTTTACAGCAAGCACTTGTGTAGCTTTGTCACCGTGATGTTTTACGCAAACATGTATTCTTCCATAATTACCATGACCTGCATCAGTTTTGAGCGCTACCTGGGAGTGGTCTACCCACTGAAAGCTAAACAGTGGGATGGAGGGAACTGTGCTATTGTGGGTTGTTTTGTGATGTGGGTACTTGTCCTGTTGGCCTGTTGGCCACTGGCAAGAGCAGACCTGACTTATGAAGTGAAAGAACTGGATATTACAACTTGCTTTGATGTCCTGAAATGGACAATGCTACCCAACATTGCTGCATGGGCAGCTTTCCTCCTGATGCCATTTTTCTTCTTCTTCTGCATTCCGTTTACACTGACAGTAGCCTGCTACATTGGCATCATCTGGAAGCTCGTCCAGGCTTCCCACAGATACGGCAACGGACAGAAGACTCGGTCAGTCTACTTAGCTATCCTTGTCCTCCTGGTTTTCATCATTTGTTTTGTTCCCAACAATATTATCCTGTTGGTGCATATCCTCAGTCGTCTCAATGGGAAAGAGGGCTACTATCACATTTACAAACTCACCCTGTGTCTCAGCTGCTTCAACAACTGCATAGATCCATTCATTTACTACTTTGCATCAAAAGAGTTCTATGAAAAGTTCATGAAGGTGATAGGTCGGAAGGTGCTGCTGAGTGACTCCTCGGAGATCAGGAGGGAAAGTGTATTCTCTGCAAGGACATTGTCAACTGGACAAGCTGAAGGGATAGAACCGCTTAATTCATGTCTGCAACGACATGAAAGTGTTTTCTAGCATCAGTGAGAAGAGAGTTCTTTTCACTCTAGGGCTTTTCCCCCAAACTAGTGCTATTTATGAGTTTTGGATTTCAGTTCCCATCAGCCCCCACTAGTATAGCCAATGATCAAAAATGAGGAGGAAGCTTGTAAATGATGTATCCACATTACCTAGGATAGTGGTGGAGAACCTATGGCATGCATGCCACAGGGGGCACACAAAGCCCTCTCTGTTGGCACACGAGCCAAGTCACCCCAGCATCGCCCCAGCAGCCGAGCATCGGATAACAGCGCACATAGGGGCCATGCACTTGCTTGGAAAGTAGTAGCGGCGCCAGGGGATGATGTCACGAGATGCGACTCATTCGCTGCAATTCGTCCAAGCTTTCGCATGGCTGGTCAGTGCGCTGCCAATGGGTTGGGGGGAGGGGAGAGAGAGAGATTGAGATTTGCTTGGACTGGCTATGAGCTTTAATACATTCTTTTTTATTAACACAAGATTTTAGCTTTTAGTTTTCTTATGAAAAATTGAAATTAATATCTACAATTTAGCAAAGAGATGTTCTAATTAAGAGACTGAGATTCTTTTAATGTGCTGTCTCCCTGGCATATTTGAATCTGCAGTGTTGGCACTCTGCAATAAATAAGTGGGTTTTGGGTTGCAGTTTGGGAACTCGGTCTCTAAAAGGTTTGCCACCACTGACCGAGGACATTCATTTTAGAGGGAAGAGAGGTGAATGCCCTGATCTGGATTTCTCCTCCTGAAATTGTAGCAGTGACCTCAGAGGGGGAAATCTTCAGTATCCGATGTTCTGTGGGAGCATAAAATTGCTCTCTAATTTTTATAAACCACAAATGAATTTTTAAATCTGTGGCCTCTAGTTCAGTGCCAACAGTGTTTGTTGGCATGATGGTTTCCCTCAAGAAAAAAAAATCATTATTTTCTTGAAGTTATCCTTACCTGAGAGTAAGCCTCACTGAATTCAAAGGGGGTTATATCAGTTTAGACATTTATAGAACTGCACTGTTATATAACACAGCCTTTAAAAAATAAGAGTTGAACCCGTCCCCAAAGCTGATTTTGGGGGAGAACCTTCTATTGCTGTTTTGACAGAGCTCACCTACAGAGGAGGCATGCAGTTTTAGTTAATGGCAGTGTCAAATGGGATGTTGCCTTGTTGGGATTTTTTTTCTTCTTGTTGGGATTTTTTTTCTTCTTGTTTCCCTTGTGGTATGATGTGTATATGTGTTTTTAATTTTAAATAAGTGAAAAACTTTAGGTATTGATATTAATTTGCTTGATGCATACATAGGGAATGTTCAGGCAAAATAATGATGTGATGAATCAAAATTACATAATGAAAAGGTTTACTGGCTTTGTTAGGTCTCATATGCCATCAAGAACAAAATCTGTTGCTGTTTTTAAATAAAGCATTCTCAAAAAAGCACACCTGGAATGTTGGTGGTTCATATTTTTACACGTACATACCAGAATAAGGAGCTTGCCAATCTTTGCAATTACACCAGAGAGGAGATGGAATGTACATTACAAGGTTAACAGTAAATGAAGCTTGTGATCTGCAAGCACCAATGTGTCTTCCTGCCCCTGCTATGAATTCCTTCTCTCACAGCAAAAGCCAAAAAGTGTCATTTTAAACTGCCACAGCCAATCATTTCCTCCCTTGTGTGTCACTTGACTCGCATTATGCTGTAGCATTGTTTACTATTGCAAAGTAAGCTCCCTTTTATATTTTGAGCATTAGATTGAACATGCCCCACCTTCACTTTTGATTCCTTTTTAAATGAACTGGTACACCTTGAATCATGTATGTAGCATGTTACAACTTTCTAATCAATTTTGGGCTACCCTAGCCATTTGAAGCTATACTTCATATTCCTGTTCTAAGGAATAGGTGAGCAAATGTCTCCTTTCCAGTAATGAAGAAGTCTTACAGCTCAATCATGTACACTGCTTTCTCTTGCACACTGTTTTATTTCCAACTGAGCTTACTCCCAGGTATGCATTCACAACATTGTACCCAATGCATATCCAGTTTTCCAAATGGTATGGAAATACCTTAATTTTACATGGAATACCTTAATTTTCTGTGTCCTCCTAGCCATAGGATCTCTGAGCAGCTCACAACATGATTAAAACAATACAATTGGTCATAACAAAACTAAACAATAAACACTAAATTATCTTACTAAAACAAACAAAAATTATACATAGTAAAATCTGCACTAAAATTAAAAAGTGGGAGAGCAGAAAGCCAGCAGAAATCATTAAAAACCATTGAACAATGAACCAGGCAGCTCATCCACCAAAATGCTTACAAAAGAGAGAGGTTTTAACTGGCACTTAAAAATGTAAAGAGTGGGCCCGGCCAAATCTCAGAGAGTGAATTCCAGAGTTGGAGCACTAACATGGGGAAAGCCCTTCTCCTTGCCATCTCCCCCTTAACTTCACTATGGGGAGGGATATGGAGAAGCGTCTCTGATGACAACTTTAGTGATTGGGTTGGTCCATGTGGAGATAGGCGTTACCCTGGCGTGGCTCCAAGCCATTTCGGGCTTTATATGCTATTGTAAGCATCTTGGATCAGGCCCGGATGGCAACTGGCAGCCAGTGCAGCCCGTGCATGACTGGGGTGATATGTTCACAGATACCCAGCCTGGTTGGCAGGCATGTTGCCCAATTATGGACAAGTTGCAGTCTGCAGACCATTTTCAAGGGCAGCCCCATGCAGAGCACATTGCATTAATTCAGGAGCAAGGTGCATGGATAACCGTAGCAAGGCCCCACTCATCCAAGAAGGGATGCAGCTGATATACCAGCCAAAGCTGGTAAAAAGCACTCCTGGCTACCGAATCCACATGAGGAGCACTCCAAGGCTGTGAACCTCGTCCTTTAGGGCAGTAGTCCTGAACTTTTTTGGCACCAGGGGCTGCTTCTTAGAAGACAATTTTTCCATGGACCAGAGAGGTGGGGGGGAGGTGTCAAGTGCATTACATTTATTGTGCACTTTGCATTATTACATTGTAGTATATAATGAAACATACAACTCACCACAATGCAGAATCAGTGGGAGCCTCCCCTGGCCCGCAGCCCTGCAGGCCAGTCCTTACCTGCTTCCTGTTTCCCTCACTGCTCACACATGCCCACTGTGGCTTCTCCACGTCACTTGCCACCAGGTTCTGCTGCTGCCGCCGCCGCTGCTGCCGCTCCCTCCTCCTTTGGAGGCCCAAGACCCCAAAGGGCTCTAATGATCATCTGTATTTGCAGCTGCTCCCCAGCGGTGATGCTAGGGCTGGGTAGTGGCTGCAAATACAGACGAAGCTTCACTCACTGGCCCACTGCTCACCTCCTGCTATGTGGCCCGGTTTCTAACAGGGCATGGATCGGTACCGGTCTGCAGCCCAGACAGAAGACCCCTGCTTCAGAGCGAATGCTTAAAATTCCCCAGTTGGCTAGACAGACTCCCCACCAACAGTTCCTCCATCTTCTCTAGATTGAGCTTCAGCTTATTGACCTGCATCCAGTCTGTGACCAAGCCCCAGCACTGGTCAGGAACAGAGCTTGCCACACCTGGTTTTGATGACAACAAGAGGCAGAGCTGCATGTCATCAATGTACTGATGACACTTCAGCCCAAACCTCCTGATGACCTCTCCCCGTGCTTATGAAAGGGATGGGGGCTGCTGTCCCAATTTCAGATTTGTCTAATTTTTCAAGTTGTCTTGGAAAACTTGTAAACTGGTCCAACTTTCTGGTTGGTTTAGAAATATCTTTGGGACTGCAACTATTTTTTCTTTTACATTCTGATTGCATTCAACCTCCTGCACGTCCAGCTTGCTGGATCTTCCTAGATGTGGCTAAGACAAACCAAGTTCTCTATGGCCAATTCAGCATATCCCCCTTCTGCTTGTCACATGTGTTGCCTTCTTTCTCAGTAATACGCCGGCTACAAAATTTTAGGTTTCTAGTATGTGAGGAAGTGGTAAAACAATGTCTGGAGTTCTTTCACAGAGAAAGATGGAATATAAACCTAATGAATGAATGAATGAAATACATACATATCAACATCTCTATGGTACCCTCTATTTCCATTATTCATTTATGAGTGTGATCGCTTATTTGGCCATGAGAACATTACAAGCACAAGAGGAAGCTAGAATCAGGCAGGAGGGTGGCAGAAGTACAAATGGTACTAAGTGGAAGAGAAAGAGGCTAGGTAAGTTGAAAGCTGGAATTGGATTGCACCACCCCGCTCTCTATTTCTCTCCTGTAGCATATTCTGGTGTGGAGCGAAGATTCGAGGAGTCTTCTCCCAGATGCAAGGGTTCAGGATGAGTAAATGCCTCCATTACTTGAGAATTCCATTCACCAAGCTGAATGCTTCTGTTTTCGACAGCAGCATATTATGTTATGTGTCATTCGCACCATAAGAGCTGCCTTGAATTCTTAATTACACAGAGGTAATTCTTAATTACAAAGATCTTATTATACTACCATACTGCCTCACTTATGGCCATTTACAGAGGCCCAAACCTCATTGTTGTGTGATCCAATTGTCCTGCACTTTCCTGCTATTTCTCCAGTCTTTCTCTTATTACAGAAAATTCTTCAAGAAAGGAAGAATATGCTATAGAGTTACTATGTCACCTTCCTGATCAGTAGTGCTGGAAGCCCTCTGTCTGGAAGCATCCATAGGGTAGGGGGGAATCAATATTTGATCAGCTGGATGAGTATAGATCAAACCCGCCTACAATGTATATTGGTTTTCTGGGGGGGGAGTGGGGGGAGACGATTATTGCATTCTGCCATACCTGAATAGGCCACCATAATGGCTAGAATGGCTTAATCCGTTTCTATTTGTTTTAAATGTATAGCCCAAGGCCTGCATTTTCCTACTGCAACCACTGTTGAGGCTTAGGAAGCCATGGTGCTGTGACAAAAAGGACACATCTGCCATGCACGAGCACATGGAATTTACCATCAGATTTCACAGGTGAATGAGGGTCCACAGAAAAGCCTGCCAACTGCATAGGCCCAGAGTTCAGACTTAGAATATGATCTACACCCTGCTAATTGAACCCTGAAGAAATAGCAGAACTGAAAAAGATTTACACTCTAATCAGTGGTGCAGAATATATCCGCACGCTTACAGATTGCATTGCTCAACGCCTGCAGCCTTGCTCTATAGTAGAAAACGAAAACAAACCATTTCTGCTTTTCATTCCAAGCTAGAAGCTACCAAAATGCCACTGTTTTTCAAATGCAACTCTTCTTGCTCTTGTTAAGCTAAAGCTAGAGTGATAGAATTAACCTGTTTCAAATGGTTTATGAATAAGAATGTATCTGCTTCATACCTCTTGAAACTAAATGCAGACACCATTGTAATATGTGGACAAAGTCCAGAGAATTCTGATCCTGTGATGCTGTTCAAGGAACAACAATAAAAATGTATTTGCAAAATTCCCACATTTGAAAAATCCACATAAAATGGCTTTATTCAATGGAGGAAAATATCTGCATTTAAAAATGCACAAACTTGATGCATACATTTGGGAATGCATGCGTGAAAACCCAGTAATGTTTCCAGTGAAAAGAAAACAAATGAAGCTCACAGTCTGAGCAAGCCTCAAAGCAGGATTCAAAAGAATCCGGGCAGACTTGAATTTTGCTGACCCGCACACTCCAGTCCTGCTGCCATATTCATACTGGCATGATTATACACATGATACAGAGAAAAAAAACTGAACACTTTTATTCTGAGAGGATTTAGGGAAGTACACACTGATCACAACATTGTCAGCAGACTGGACAGATTAGCTGATGAGTGGCTGGACTCTCCTGACTTACATCTTGGATGTGTTGCAAGAAATTGTGGCTCACACTATGCAAATCAGATCTTGACGGTGAATTGCAGCATGACTTTGAGAGGGTTCCACACTTGGAGGTGACCTAAGGATAATTTTAGGCATTTAGAGAGATTTCTCCTCCCTGATATAGTTACTGCTTGCCAGGTCAGCACAATCATAAACAGATGATGCACCAGTAAAGACCAGCAGAGGTATCAGTGCATTCTTACTTTTCACACTTGCAAACAAATGACAATGTTGTATAAGAAAATCGATGTTGTTCATTAAGAACTGCAAGCTGGAACAAATAGACATTAACAATTAAAATGCATGGCATGCCAAGCCTTAGGCTATGCACATGTATAAAATTGCTTCCCCCTCACCTTCCCACTGCTTAGCTGCACACAGTGACTTACAATTAGTATAATTTGAAAAGAAATACAATATATCCCAACCCCAATCTACCCAGACAATATGCTTGACCTCTGGAGCCTTCTTCTGTGTGCCCACAAGAGGCTCAGAGGGTGGCAACTAAGGGGATGGTCTCCCCCCCACCGCCCCCCATCTTTGCAACAATCTCCCTGCAGTGGCCTGCCTGGTGCCAAATTTGCCATCTTTTTGGTGCTGGGTCAAGACTGCCCTCTGTGTAGAGGCCTTTAAAAGGCTACTCGGTCCAGTGGACTGAGGGGATCATCCTGGTAAGACTTCCTGCAGGTCTTTTTAATTGTATTTTAAGCTATTTTATATTAATTGTAACTCTTTTAACATTATCATTTTACATTTTTGTATTATATTGTATTATTTTGATTTATACCGTGCAAACTGCCCAGAGAGCTTTGGGGCTGCAGGCAGTATAGAAATGAAACAAAAAAACAAACAACCAAACATTTTCCATGGCAGGACAAGTGTCTTCAGGGAAAACCCGTGTGGCTTGCTGCCATCAAACTCTTTAAGGTGCCTTTTACTTGCCCATTTTTCTCTATTGGGAAGTTCCTCTTCTCTGTAAGCTGACTCTTTAGCTACCTATATTTAGAAAAAAACTGGAAACAGATAGCGTGTTTCTCTCCTGTGGGTTTATCCTGTGGTTTTCTTGGCCAAAACCCCATTTATTGGGACAATTTTCTGTTTTCCCTTCTCTGTGCTCACCATCGCCACAAGAACAGAAATATCATTCTCTCAAACCGCTGAAACTTATGTTGTCACCTAAAGACCAGAAATGCTTATGCTAGCCTTTTAAATGGACAACAGTGATAAGCCCAGCTATTGGGCTTTAGAGAAATGGAACAAACAAACTTCTTGGTTGCCTGGTCAGTGTCATTTTTATGCTTTTGCACACTGCTTGTGCAGCACATGGGGCCCGATTCCTGGAGAGCGGCCCGCGATCCCTGGGTGCACTCACCAGGAACTCAGACTCTGCAAAGTGAACCAGATCCTGGAAGCCAAACCAGGAAATCCAGTGGATTTTACACACAAGACAGGTATCCTTCCACATTCTTAGTCCCAGGATGGCAACACTACTAAATCAACTGGGAAAAGCAATATGCTTAAGATTGAATTGTGGAGTTTGACTGCCCTCTTGTGGTCAATTCAGTTAAAAGCCTAAAAATCCTAGAATAATAGAACGATAGAGAATGATAGAATTGCATCTACAACAAGACGGTGCAAAACGTTATACATGTGATTCCATATTTCTTCTCACTGGGTGCAGCTTGTCATGACAGCAGAACCGGTGCGGGTTACTCTTTGGGATGGTTAAAAAGCATCTACAGTCCATGTCCTGTTTAGGAGTTGCTTGGCTGTTTGCTAACCTCCTCAACCACTCCCCAGGTTCAGATGTCATGACAAGCTATGCCTGGCAAGTGTCATTATGCAGACTGGGCCAGCAAAGGACCAGCACCCACAGGTTGGGTTCACACAGCATGACAAGCAACCATGCATGGTTACCACAGTTCACTTTTTTCTTCCTCCATGTGCCTGACAGATGATCAGGCTTCTCCCGTCTTTCCTCTCAGTCCTCCAGGTGGTATCCCAGGAAACACTGCAGGGAGGAAAGCAGGTTCTTGTAGTCTTTGTTATGCAAATGGGGCTCATGCCCTGAGGCACAACAGAAGGGCAGGGGCTGCTGATCAGACTCCCTGCTCCAGAAGGGGCTGATGGAATGGGAAGCGGGGCTGATACATGCTCAGGCAAAAGGGTGGCAAATCAGCTGTGGCTCAGCAGATTTCCATTCAGCCACCCCTTTCATGTGCTGGAGGAAGATCCCCTAGCATGCAAGCCAGAGGGGGGAGAATCATCACCACAGCAGCACTACAGCAGCAGTCGGGGCAGCCCACCTCAGTGATTCTCCCTCTTGCCCGAGAGGCGACTCCAGCCCAGCACCACCCAAGCACCTTTCTGTCGAGTACCTTGATGAAGCAGAAGGTGGTGCTCGCCACCCTTTCTTGGTCCCGCTCACCAGAGAGGCATCCCAGTGTGGTGTGGTGGTTAAGAGCATGGGACTGGGACTCAGAGGATCTGGGTTCTAGTCCCCGCTCAGCCATGGAGCCAACTGGGTGACTTTGGGCCAGTCACAGACTCTCAGCCCAACGCAGGGTTGTTGTTGTGGGGATAAGATGGAGGAGGAGGAGGATGTAAGCTGCCTTGAGCCCTTTGTAGGAAGAAGGCAGGATATAAATCGAAAAATGAATAAATAAAATCCCCAACCCAGGTCTGCTCAGACGTACGTCCTGTTTGGGCTTATTCTCATAGAAATGGGAACTGAGTTGTAGCCTTGGGCTTCAGCTCTTTCAGTTCCTTCTGAGTGCAGCTTGATGCCAAGAAGAGACCCAGCCTGCACAGATTGCTTCTCCAGTTCAGATTTAGGGTGGTAGGGGATTAGCAGGAATTAATGTGCTGATGACACCCAGCTCTACCTCTCTTTTACATCCAATCCAGTGTCAGTCCTTAATCAGTGTCTGGCTGGGGTATTGGGCTGGATGAGGGCCAATAAATTGAGGCTTAATCCAGACAAGATGGGTGCCCTGTTGGTAGGTCATTTAGCCTTCCAGGGGAGTGATATTCACCCTGTTCTGGACAGGGTTGTACTTCCCCTAAAGGATAGGATTTGCAGCCTGGAACATCAGGTACTGGCAGTGGCGAGGAGCACTTTCCTTCAGCTTTGGCTGATACATCAGCTGCATCCCTACCTGGATGAGCAGTGCCTGGTGACCCATGCTCTGGTAACCTCCCATTTGGGCTATTGCAATGCATTCTGTGTGGGGCTACCCTTGAAGACAGTCTGGATACTTCAATAGGTCTAGAATAGAGCTGCCAGGTTGTGAACAGGGACTGACATACTCTGATATCACACCAGTACTATAGCACTTACACTGGCTGCCAATTGAAGTCTGGGCCCAATTTAAGGTGTTAGTAATAACCTACAAGACCCTAATCAGATTGGGTCCTGGATACCTGAAGGAGCACCTTCTTCTCTGTGTGCTGGCCCGCTCCCTTAGATCAGAGGCATTGGCCCTTCTCCGGGAACCCTTCTTTGAAGGAAATTGGGAGGGTAACCTTTTCATATTCCTGACTGTGGAATATGCTCCCCAGGGAAGTTGGCCTGGTGCAGCTGCTCTATTCTTTTTGGCATCGGGTGAAGACCTTTTTTATTCTTCCGGTATTTTAACAATGAATTGCTTTTATCCTTGTTTTTATCACTATTTTAGATGCAGTGTGCTGTGTGGTTTTGTTCCTGGTTTCCTGTTCCTTGTAAGCTGTCCAGAGACTTTTTTAGTAATGGACAGCATAGAAAAAGTTTAAACAAACAAACAAATAAATAAATAATAGCAGGGGCTCATGGCCAAGGCCCATTAGCAGAGGACCATGGTCAAGGTGAGATTACTCAGCAGAGCAAGAGCATGGGAAGTAAAATGTCTTGGAGCAGGAGAACAGGGAGTAAGGGGGAGTTCATAGGCCCTGCAAGAGACACCAGGCGAAGAGGGTGGACTAATGAAATAATATCCATCGTCCTTGCCACCTAGCCCTCAAGCAGCATGAGCCACCTCAAGGGTGGAGTCAAGTCCTTTCTGAAAAGGAGGGAAGGAAGGGAATGCTCCGATTTGGAATCAACTCTTCACATGGACAGATGCCACTTCCACATATCAAAGTGATGGTTACTTTGCTTCATGTGGTTTCCAACCCGCAGAGCTCAACAAAGGACTATGCTTCTATGATCCTGCTTCTAAGATTTTGCCTAAGGATAGGGAAAAGGGAGGAGGTGAGGGAGAGACCTGCTCCAGGGCCGTCTGAACGCATGGGCCTGATGGGCACTTGTCCGTGGGCCCCGTACTAATCTGTGTATGTTAACCCTTGGAAAATGGGAAAACCTCCAAAATTAACACTAGTTGTAGTTGTCGTAGGGGCCCCAGTACACTGCTTTGCCCGGGGCCCATAATGCTGTTAAGACGGCCCTGACCTGCTCTCAATGCTTAATTCAAATAAATATGTATAATATCAGGCTGCATTTAGCGCTCATACTTACAGCTCGTGTTTACCTGGAAGAAAGGCCTGATGGGTTCAGTAACACACACACACAAGTAAGGATGTTCCCAGAGGACACTTTTAAAGTGCTATCACCCTGCCTGGTTAAGGAAATTTTGCATGGGCTCCAGATGATCTCCAATCTCATGTGTAAGCATCCCGGATTTTCCCATTGCTTCCATCTTCCATCTTTAGACAAATGAGAAGGCAGAAGTAGAAAAGGAAGACCAGATCTGAGATGGATTCTCTCCATAAAAGAAGTCACAGCCTGGAATTTACAAGAGCTGAACATCACTGTCATGGATAGGACATTTTGGAGAACTTTCATTTATAAGGTTGCCATAATTCGGAAATGACTCGGAAGCACACAAGAAAAACAAGTACTAAGATCCTAACCATGAATTTGAACAGATTCAGTATTTTGTTTGTTTGTTTAGATTCCTCAAAATGGTATATATTTTCAGACCTTTGAGCTGCATCTGCTGTCTAACCACACCTGTTATGTCCAGAAATTGTGCTGCAGATAATGCTGTCTGGATGAACAAAAATCCCAGTCCTTGAAAATTTGCTCCAGTGATGCACAGCTATTGGCAGGAATGACTTGATACCTGATAAACAGGTATCAGGAGACATATATTTTAAAATGTTATTTTAATTTATTGTTGTAAGCCGCCCCGAGGCTTCGGCGAATGGGGCAGCATAAAAATGTTTTAATAAATAAATAAATTTTACTGGTATGGTGAAGCAAAATGCTTATCTGTCCCTCTTGTGACACTAATCCATACTGTGAAAATTACAGTGCACATTTGTAAAAGCCAACAGTTTCAAAACTAAACCTTGGACACAGTGATCTTTGACCCAAACAACTAGCCTAGGTAGCAACTTTGCTGATAACTTCTGGTGTCATTGTTCTCTAGCTCAATCAACTTACTCATTTTCTTCCTTTGGTTTCTGAAAATTTGTTCAAGGGAGCTGTAATGATTTTCTGTCATTAGCTGTGATAATGACACAGCCATGTTAGCTTAGTAAACATTCTTTAGCCTCTTCACCCAGGAATATTTGAACTTTCCTACAAAGAGTCTAGCAAACTCATTTAGTGCAAGCATACTTGTGATTTCTTTTTACTTTGCTAGAAATATAACTTTTCTCTAGCAAAGTGTATTATTATTTATTATTTCTCTAGCAAAGAGAAATATTCCACCAAAAAGATCAAGGTAGAGTCCTCACTCCTGTTTTAGTCTTACAGTCGTTTATTTATTTTATTTATTTATTAGAACATTTCTATGCCGCCCCTTGCCGAAGCCTCGGGGTGGCTTACAACACAATAAAATACAATAAAATACAAAAATAACAATATAAAATTAAAATTAACAATATAAAATAAATAAAAAATATAAAATATAAAAGAAGTCGCCCTGGCCAGATAAATAAGCAAATATTGTTAACAATTAAAATGACGTTTAAATAAAAAGGTCTTCACCTGGCGCCGAAAAACAAACAACGACGGCGCCAGGCGGACCTCTCTGGGGAGTGCATTCCATAGGTTGGGCGCCACCGCAGAGAAAGCCCTCCTCCGAGTACCTACCCTCCTAATTTCTTTCATGGAGGGTTCCCGAAGAAGGGCCTCTCCCGCAGATCTCAAGGGGCGGTCGGGCATATATGGATGTAAGCGCTCCTTCAGGTAACCAAGACCCAAGCCGTTTAAGGCTTTATAGGTCATAACCAACATCTTGAATTGTGCCCGGACTTCAATGGGAAGCCAGTGAAGCTGACGGAGGACTGGAGTCATGTGAACATAATGCCCCGTCCCCGTCAGCAACCTGGCAGCTCTATTTTGAACCAATTGAAGTATCTGGACCGTCTCCAAGGGAAGCCCCAAGTAAAGCGCGTTACAGAAGTCAAGGCGGGAAGTCACCAGCGCGTGTGTCACCGTCGCCAGGCAGTCGTACTCCAGGTAGGGGCACAGCTGATTAATCAGCCGAAGCTGAAGGAAAGCGCTCCTCGCCACCGCTGTCACCTGAGCTTCCAAAGAAAGCTCTGGGTCGAGGAGTACTCCTAAGCTGCGGACCTTGTCCCTAAGAGGGAGTGCAACCCCATTCAGGACCAGGTCAAATCCACCCTCTTCGAAGCGCAATCCGCCAACCAACAGGACCTCCGTCTTGTCTGGATTGAGCTTCAGTTTATTGGCTCTCATCCAGCCCATTACCTTGGCCAAGCACCGGTTCAGCACAGCCACTGCCTCACCTGGATTAGTGGAAAACGAGAGGTAGAGCTGGGTATCATCAGCGTACTGATGATTCCGCAGTCCACACCTCCTGATGACCTCTCCCAGAGGTTTCATGTAGATGTTAAACAGCAAAGGGGACAAAATGGAGCCCTGTGGTACTCCATGGCATAGCTGCCATGGCGCAGAGCCATAGCCCCCAGCACTACCTTCTGGAATCAGCCGTTGAGATAGGAGCGGAACCACTGCAAAGCAGTGCCTCCGACCCCCAATCCCACAAGCCTATCCAGAAGGATACCATGGTCGATGGTATCGAAAGCTGCTGAGAGGTCCAGAAGAACCAACAGGGACGCACTCCCCCTGTCCTTCTCCCTGCACAGGTCATCGTACAGGGCGACCAAGGCAGATTCAGTACCATACCCGGGTCTGAAGCTGGACTGAAATGGTTCCAGATAATCAGTTTCATCCAAGAGTGCTTGGAGTTGTCCCGCCACCACCCGTTTGTGCAAGTTAAACTAAAATGTAGTAATTGGTCCAAACTCATCTAGTGAAGTTCATGGCCAATAAGTTCTACAGTTCTACTCCTATACTACTGTATACAGTTTCTTCTATAATCATGCAGCCTGTATACACCTGAAATCTTGTTGGATTTTGTTCCAGGAATTATTTGATTAAGAAGTTACTCAATCCATTTGCATCTGTCCAAGGAGCTTGGAGCAGCATACATGGCATAAGCCAATTTTATCTTCACAACAACCCTGTGAGATGGGGAAAATCAAGAGATACCTGGATATTCCCAAGGCCTCCCATTCACCCTCATTTATAAGCCCCATCCAAGTACAGTAGCCTAACCACTGCATAAGGAATGGGCAGATGTCAGGCTTGTTGGATCAACTTTATTCTTTTATTAAAACCCCAGGATCCACCAACCAGCGCCTTCACTTGGGAAAAAAGGTGAGTGTATGTCTGAACATATTCCGAGCCCAGAAATTTGTTTTCAGTACAAGAACAAGTTTCAAATTCTACTCATGGTTACCTCCAAGACCCCACATATCACCAGCTGAATTTAGGTGAGGAAAAGCCATTTTGTGGTTAGAATTAAACAGCTGGGAATTATAAAGAAGCCCCTGGAAATCACCTGGAGACCTGATGAGATTACTATTGCATGGTATTGTTCTGACTCTTTCCACAGTTTATAGGGGAAGGCATAAATGCACATCTTCAGCATAACCAGTAATTTGAACTAAGGGGAACTTGGACTAAATCCAACAGACATTTCCCTTCCCCTCCTGCAGCCCCAGCAATATGCTTTGGATCCAATCCTCACTGAATGGAGGGAGGTGGGTAAAAATCCCAGTAAGAGGGTGTATTGTCTGTATGATGAAAGGACGGTATGTGTACGCGTACCCGTGCTAACAGTGTAAGGGGATTTGTTGTAGGGCTGCGTTTAGGGGAAAATGATCGAGAGATAATTTTCTTACTTTGCTGCAGTAATACTTGGGAGAATAAATTTTAGACTACTTCATTTAGAGGCAACTTAAGGAAATTGGTTTGCCTTTTTGTGATGTTTCGTTGGAGCAGAAAACTGGGAGCTTCAAAGAGCGTTTGTTTTTCGATCTCACCATTGAAAGTTTGCCTTTCAATAACGTATTTTTTTGTGCGATTCCAGCCATGATTCCCCCCCCCCCGCAATGCTTGTAAGGGCTCTGAACTATTTATTTATATACTCCTGGGTCACTTCCGGGCATTCTGTCCCTGGGTGACGATCAATGCTCCAGTCCCAAATATGGCAGGTGTTCCGGTCATTATTTCCCAACCTGGATCGTGCGCGCTTTGCTCTGCGGGGATCTTTCCGTTTATTTGCATTGTCCTGCACAGGTCCAAGACACTGTGGGCAGGAGGTGATCTTTGTATTTACAAACGCGGCCTCTGCTGGAGCGCCTAAGTAAGAACGGCGAGGAGCTTTTCCCTGCTCCTCTCTCCGGAGCACAGCAGGGAGCGCGCTCGCTTCCCTTGCCCGCCGATGGGCGGACCTGAGCAGGGGAGACGGGAAGGGAAGGCGGGGCAGAGTGGCGCTGGTGTCGCCGCGATAAATGCGCCGCCCGCCGCTGCTCCGCCGGAGCCGTCCTTCGCGGAGGAGCCGTCTTCTTGGGTCTTGCAGCAGCCATGGTGCTGAGCCCCGTCATCGGGAAGCTGGTCAACAAGAGGGTGGTGCTGGCCAGTGGCTCTCCACGCAGGCAGGAGATTCTCACCAACGTGGTGAGTGTGCAAGCTGGCCCTGCGCAAAGGCCCCGGCGCTGGAGGCGCGCCTGCGCCTGCCGAGCTGCTGCGCTCAGCTTAGCGGACCAGCGGGGTTATTTCCCTCAACCTGGCGCCTTCCAGATCTGGCTAGGAGTTGTAGTTCAGTCTAGCCGGAGGGCACCGTGTTGGGGAAGGCCGGCTTAACATTTCTGGTTGCCACTTTTAAAGTTGGTACGACTGCTACATAGCGACACAGCAACGTGTCGCATCAGCAGTTCCGTTCATGGGATAGTTCTGCTGCACCAGTTGAACTTCTGCTTGTCCAGCAGCTATTGAAATCTCAGGGCTATTTCAAGGCGCAGGGACAGATGGTCTCCCTAACCCTAACCCTGTACCTCCTTACCGCACTTAGTTCAGCTTGCATGGACTAGCTTTCCCCAAGCTGGTGCTTTGCACATCTGCTGAGCATCTCATCAGCCTCAGAATAAACAATTATGGGAACTATCATCCAAAAACCCGGAAGGCTCCAAATTGGGCGATGGATGGACTAGATGCTGTCCCTGCCTGTGCAATTTCTTTAAAAGAAAATGGTTCATTTTCATTCAAACCTGAAGTTGGAAACCAGGAGAGAACAATTAGTTTGAGTTGCGGCAAGCTGGGCTGAATCTGAGCCTGTTGTCAGCCCTCATGCAACAGTAATGCATGCCTAAGTGTGTTACATGTCCAGATGCCAAAGCAGATATATTGGAGCTGCTCCCCTACCTGCAGATAGCAATCCTGGTGTTCCATCAGCCTGGGTCTAGAAGTGGGCAAAATCACAAGTGCCACCTTCCTTCAGAGTGTCAGTACAAACTCAGGTTTTTCATCATGCCCTAGTGGTAGCTTCTCCCAAGCTTCCCACCTGCATGGTATAAGAAGATACACCTGCCCCATACGTATACTGTTCTATGGAGGCCCTTCTCCAAGAGCCCTCCTTGAAGGAAGTGAGAAGGGCTGTTACAAGGAGAAGGGCCTTCTCAGCAGTGGCGCCTTGATTGTGGAATATGCTCCCCAGGGAGGTTTGCCTGGTGCTGACTATTTTTTTTTCCCCTTTGGCACCAAAACAAATTCTTTTTATTTAACCAGTATTTAATTGTTGATTTAATATATATATCTGACTTAATCCTATTTTAATCAAGTGCTGCATATTGTTGGGTTTTTTTTTGTTACTGTAACCTATCTTGAGTTTTTATGAAAATACTATATGTGTAATATTAAATATGGCATAAAATAAATAAAATCTAGCTCAGTATTGTTGACACTGACTGGCAGCAGAGGCTGTTCAGGTTTAAGTTGGAAACATTTTTTTTAATACCTGTCAAGAGATGACGAATGCAGTGCAAAAGGGCTTTCCTAATTCTAAAATACATAAATGATGCAATGAGGAGTATAGTATGACCTGTCATATATGGATGTGTTTAATTTCTGCTAATGTGGGTTTTCTGGAAACAAAAATGCATTAGGAACTTTTCAGTTTCCATTTGATTTTTTCTGATGTGCTAGAGTGATCTTTGTATTTAGTAAACAGCAAAGCTGTTTGCCTTGTTAATTTTCTGTCCCAATACACCACAAGTATTTGATCTGAAATATTTGAGGGAAAATGCGCTTACATCTTACAGTATGTAGAATTTATTAGAATATTTGAATACTTGTAAACATTTAAAGGCAAACAAGTCCTTCCTGTACCATTCAAGGTAAACAACAAGAACAACAAATGTTCTGAAGACTGTTGACATACTAATCAGCTAGCAGATCAAAGAACAATATGTTAACAGCCATTAATCTACCACTTTGAACTGCCTTGTCTAGCCAATACTGTATTTATAATTTACAACTGGCATTATTAGCTAATGAACTAATGAAAACTTCGTGCAGAAAAATAAAGAACTGGAAAAAAATTCATCCCACATAATTGGCATTTGCATTATGTTTACTGTAGCTGACATAAAACTCAGATAAACAAAAATAGCACATCAGCTCAGTCAGTGAAAACCAGTTTCTTGACAGAGTCCAAACCTAGAAATAGGAAGTTGGAAGTGCTGTGACCAACCTGTTGCAAGCTTCCCTTTCGTGGATTTTTGTATTATAATTATATATTACCTAGGAAGCAAAAAGTTGGGTAGCCTGTTTTGTGTGTGTGCTAGTGATGGCATAGGATATTTATTTCATCTCTAGTCTCCAAGAATAACCCTTCTGAAAAAAGCTCACAAATCTTCATCTATTTGAAGTGCCAATTCAGAAAACAAGGTAACACACATGCAAAGGTCAATATGAATTGGGTTTGGGCTGTTGTTGAAACTCGGGTTATTTTGTTGTCTGTGTGAAGCTGGGATAAGAAACTATGATGAACAACCTACAATTCACAAGTCAAGAGCAGACCATGACTTTTCTTTATCAGTTACTTGTGGTTGTATTTATTTATCTTAATATTTATATACTGCCCCATTCCCATAGATTCTGGGAGGTTTACAAGAAATTAAACCCAGTCAGTAATATTAACTAATACTAATATTAACTAATTAAATAAAACTGACATGAGAACAAGGTTATAAGAACAAGAGACAAGGTTAACAAGTCATGGCTTGTTAGTATAGCTGTGTTCAGACAACATAAGATGTTTTTTCCTCTCCTAACTTCATATGCCTGCACATCTTGGGATTTCTCTAAGCCTGTTGTGATTGTACCATTTTGACCAGATGGGATCCATACTGAAAATAATTATCGGATACAACAATACCAGCTAATTAGGATTGGATACAACAGTATCAAGATGCCAGGATATTTTTTGTTTAAAGCCTCCTGCCAATAAATGAGCCTTAAAAGACTTTCTTTCTTCCTGAAGTCACTTGGTTTGTCTGTCTCTTAACAGGGTCTCCGATTTGAAGTTGTTCCCTCCTGGTTCAAAGAGACCCTTGAGAAGTCGTCTTTTGCAGCTCCTTATGAATATGCTGTAGAAACTGCAAAACAAAAGGCACTTGAAGTGGCAAAAAGAATGCATATAGTAAGTTGTTTACCTCTATTGTCTAATGAAATACTTATAAATTATTTGAACTATTGTGCTTTGCCTTTAATTATATGCATGTCAAGAATTTCAGATAGTATATGCATTGATATAGAAGCCACCCTATGCTTTTTTCTATGATGCTGTTTTTGCAACTGCTAACTAGATAACATAGGGAGCCTTTTTGGTGGGAAACCCATTGTTGATGTCCATCTAGATGGCACGTCTCTGCTCTAATCAGTGGGTGCTCAGTTCTGCTCTCATGTCCCTGCTTTGTAGGCTGAGCAAGGCCTTGTCCACTGTTGCCACAATTTATTATTTCGAATTATACAATTGTCTGGCTTTGTTGGGTGGAGAACAGAGGGCACATGGATCATTTGGAGAAGGAAACTTGGATTCAGAGTCAAACTCAAGCATGAAGCAATGTGGAGCATTTCACAAGGTCCAAGCGTATGTGGGGTTGTTGTGGGGAACATGGGATAATTTGTTATCTTCTGCCTTGAGGTCATTGGAGGGATTTTATGATAGGAATGTGATACAAAAAGTATGTGTGTGGGAGTAACAGACAGTAAAAGCAAGTAGGCATACAAGCAATGTGACGAAGGAGATGATCTCAATTGTCAGTTGAAAATCTAGAGAAATGGCAGCAAGGCTAGAAGTTAAGCCAAAGTTGGTGTTGGCTTAGCAACAGCCAGCTGTGTAGCTACATCAGTATTTAAGAATGATCACATATGCAGCAGGGTGCTGTATGGCATTAAGGTCATTTTGAGTTTTCACAACATGGGTTGTGCAAGCAGATGCACTAGAACAACTGCTGGGTGTTAGTCCCGTCGTATCTTTCTGCAGTCGTATTTCTGCGGTCAGTTAAGATGCCTATCTTGCAATAGTCATACATTTCAAATCAGTTTGGTGGGCACACCATTTCAAATATATTGGTTTGGGTGAAGCCTGATTTGGTTTACTTTTAATTAGGCATTCAGTCCATTAATTACCATTAAGTAAATTTAGCTTGGATGTTAAAAGGCTGACTTGGGACTTTTTGGGGGCAAAGGTGAACAATAAGATCTGCTCTTTCCACTCCTGCTTAGGACCTTACATCTGTTCATAGCCTACAACAGCCTTCCCATCCTGGTGCCTGCCAGATGTATTGGGCTTCAACACTTATCAACCACAGCCAATAAGGCCAGTAGACAGGATTGCTAGGAGTTGAAATTCAAAGCATATGGAGGGTTCTAGACTGGAGAAAGCTGGTGTAGACAATGAATTCAAGGTGGCTTCTGCTGTGTTAATACACCTCCTCTTTGTCTACTAGGGAGCAGTTTCATGGAGAACATTCCGAGGCTACTGAAGGGTTGTTGTTAAGGTGGAAAATTGATGATTTTTTTTAAAAAATATTTTTCAGAAACATCTTAAAACGCCAGATGTTGTTATAGGAGCTGACACTATAGTGGTGAGTTAATGATATATACTAGGAACTGATAACTTCATCTACTTTCTGTTTTATCTGTACCTTAATTGCACAATTGAAGTTAGATCTGGCAGACCATCTTTCAGTTAATATGCCTTTCTACTGTCATGTACAAACAGTCCAGTCTTAGGCTTTTCTGCATGGCTGTCTCTTCATCTAGTCATATTTATGTGAGAAGTTCAGAAATCATAATGAACAAGTCAGGGACAGAGCACCCCTGTATGGTTTACATTAGTGGATCAGGGCAGATGGACAGAAGCAACATACTTGCTGCTTTCTACTAGTTCATGACTACTCAGATTTGCTAAATCTATGGGCAGCTGTTACATGTGAACATGGCCACAGTCTTTAACTGGCCAGAGGACTCTTTTTTCTCTTCAAAACTGAGTTACTCCTCTGTAAATGTAATTTTACAAGAGATCTTTGCATACACATATGCTACCTTTTTACACTTTGATGCTCTGTTTTAAGATTGTGGGATTCTGATAAACTGAAAGGGGTTCAACACCCTTAGCGTAGAGCTTCCACAGCACACATGTCATGATGGGTATGGCAAAGGAACACAGGTCCTCTCCACCATGAAGAGAGGATTATCAGGCAGACAAGTGAATGAACCTTGCCACCCATGCTATCAAAAGTGCATGCTTTATGTGGGATTTGTGGGTTGGAAGGTCTCATGTTTTATTTAAGCACTGAAACTAAATTTTATTCCGCCTAATGTAGTGATAATATCAATAAATAGTAAGTATTTTGGTGGAAACCTGTTGTTTTTACCTGCAGTCAGGACTTCTTGATGACCTATTTTTGCCTACTAATTAGAATTTCTATGCTTATGATTCTTGGAAAACCTATAGTTTGATATGAATTTCACCCTAAAAAAGTGCATATACCTTGTACAAATCTGTATATATTTCCATTTCAGACAATAGACAAACAAATTTTGGAGAAACCAGTGGACAAACAAGATGCCTATAAGATGCTTTCAAGGTTTATAATTTTATTATTTTAAAATATCAGTATCATTTAAAATACCAATATCCACAGGTCTAACCATCTCCAGTGCAATTTCTATTTTAGTTCTTTGTGGGTATGGAAAACAAATGAGAAATTCTTTTGATACATTTTTCATTTGCATGCATTAAGAAATGGGATGCATTTAGTTTCATTAAGGTTGCCTATTACAACCAGTTTTCCAGTGCAGTTACTCCCAGAGTATAAAAAATATATGCAATGTATTATGCAAGCCTCATATCAAAGAAATCAGTGGTTTACTTTCTAAATCTGTGTTTGTCATATAGATATATAAGCTTAAAAAGTTGTACATAAATCGCCGGTTGTTTTCCAGCAGTCATGTCACAATTTTCATTAAATCACCAAATGTCTTTAAGTTGTTCAGTATTACTAAATGGGACATAATCTGACCTGGCTATCTATCATATATTTAGGTTTCCTAGAAAAGTTAGTATCTCTTGATTTTGTGTGTATTTTACTTATTTACTGGTTATATGTCAACCATATAATTCTCATTAAGTCTTTATTTTTATGTTCCAAAGCAAGGACCACTTCTGTTACAGATGGAAAACAGTAACCCCAAAAGCATATAGGTTGAGTTTGCACAGAATGACAATCCACACTACAAATAAGCTACATGGTGTGCATTGCTCATGGAACAAGCATGTACAAATATATAAATATGTATATTCATATGCTTTTTCTGGTGACATGCAAGTGCTCACTTGCCCATTTTCAAGTGACCAAGATGGATACAGAACAGGACTAAATTAATGTCAGATTCGTTAAAATATTAATATTGGTTGCAGAATGGCTGTCAACTAATTATATCTGACCTTACCAGGTTGAATGGCAAGGAGCACAGTGTTTTCACTGGAGTCGCAATCATCCACTGCAGCAGTAATGGTAATTAACGTAACTAACATAAATGTCTGCATCCAGTCAAAAGTCTCATTAGCTCTGCAGCTTGCGTATCTTGAATGTCTCAGTGAGTGTGGTCATTTCAGGAATGTGATTCTCTCTCTGTGTTCATTCTGCAAAGAACTTTGTTTTTCGAGGACTCTGCTGTAAAATGAACAGAATTGCTGGGATAGGCCTTGATCCTTATCCATTTTGGAGCTGATGAAATATTGGCAACTCCTATTCAAGAGATAAGTAACATGACTGCAATAGCTAGGTTTGAATGACCTCAAGGTTTGAATAACCTCAAACCTTGAGAGGCAGGACAACAGCCTACATGCAATGGCAGACTGGAAGAGTTAACCAAGGCAATTCTAGTTCTGAGATTCATATGTTGTGTAGCCATAGACCAAAATAACCAAATGTAGAAATGGTCAAAAATTCAAATACAACACATGTGTGAGGCAGAAGAAAAGAGGCCGCACAGGGAGGCTAGTCTTAGAGTTGGAGCCATAATACAAAGTTTATGGGCATCATGGAAGAATAAAGAATATGGGAAGAAAATCTGGATGCACTGTTTGGTGCACTATTGCCAGCATCAATTGCAACCCATTTCTCATATCTAGAAATATATTTTCTAATAACTTTTTGAACACACAAGCACTTCTGCTGAAAATATTTCATTTCTGCATGCTTTTGTAACAGTTCAAAATACAGTAGGTTCTTACAGTGCAATCCTATAGCATCTGTTAGAAGTAAATCCTATTGAACTATTTATGCTGGTATTAAGGAAAATTTTGGTTAACAGGCAGAGGATGATACTCTGAAATAGTATTTGTGACATGTTTCTCTTCCACCATCATTTATACTGGACTTTCTTGCAGGTGTATTTTGGTGCTACCTTCAAGACTTTAAGAAAAGTCCTTCCTTTAAACAGAGACAGAACACTCTTGACTTGGAAGGTCAAGTTAAAATCAAGCATTTCTCAATATCTTGGGCCCAAGTGCCTCTCCAGTATTAGGAAGGCTATTTATTATAAAATTAGTAAATCTAGTATTCACTTTCCACTTTCATTTTATTTCCAGGCCCAACTCAAAATACTAGTTTTAATCTTCGGAGCCCTAAATGGCTTTTGGCCAGGTTCTCTGAAGGAATGTCTTCCCCCATTTTATCTACATGTATATTAAGATCATCAGTTGAGGTGAGGCAGTTGGCTGCAAGAGTAATGGTTCTTTCAGTGGAGGCACCCCATTTGTGGAGAGGAACTCACCTGGCCCTTGAATTGCTGGTCTTTTTTTGCAGTTGTATCCTAGGTTCAAATGTGGTGGTGTTTTGGGAGGAAGTGCCAGGAACAAAAAGGCAAGGTAGCCCTTGAGACATGTCTTCTCAAGGGCTATTTCAGAGGCAGTAGTCCTTCAGAAGGCAACTCCCAAGGACCAACCCATCCTTTCTCCTGGAGCTTTCTGCCCAGAAAGACACACTATTATGCATATAAAATGCTGGTCAGTCTGCTGCTGTAAGTGCTCTGCAGGTCTTGACTTGATAGGCAATGCTATCTAGCTTTACTTGAACTTGTGGGACTAGGGAAAGAAGTGTAAGGTTGTGGCTTTCCAGAGCAACCATCCTCTTAATGTATAGTTTTGGCTCCTGTCTTATATGTCCAAAATTTCTAATAAATTGCATCTTAGGGGTTTTATTGATATATCAGTTTTTACCTAAACTGCAAATCAGTTTCATAATTTTCTAGATAATCAACTGGAGACCGATATAACAGATTTCTATGAAGAAACTAAAGTTAAATTTTCTGAACTTTCTGAAGAACTCTTATGGGAATATATTCACAGTGGTGAGCCAATGTAAGTAGTCATTCAGAGATAGTAACAGAATTTGAACACAGATCGGATGCTGCTAGAAAGCTTGCCATGTGAGGAAAGTACACTGTATGTACCCTGGGCCCACATGCCAATATTACATGTGTTAAGCAAATGTGAAATACTAGTCCAGGAATGTAATGTACCAAAATTCCCAAACTAGTACTTCATGTTTGCTTAGCAGCAAAATGCTGGTCAGTCTGCTGCTGTAAGTGCTCTGCAGGTCTTGACTTAATAGGTGATGCTATCTAGTTTTACTTGAACTTGTGGGACCAGGAAAAGAAGTGTGAGGTTGCAGCTTTCCAGAGCAACCTTCCTCTTAATGTCTAGTTTTGGGTCCTGTCTTATATGTTCAAAATTTCTAATAAATTGCATCTCAAGAGTCAAAGGACTGCATCACTAATTCAGTGGGCTTTAAACAGCTGCCACATATGCCACATGGTGAACTATTTCTGAAACCAAGGGGTCAACTATTCAAAAAAAGCAAGAAAGACACGAATTCCACTGGGCTAGGTAGACCTTGTAGCTATTGGATTCTGACCGAACTGTTGATTTTTTTTTTAAATACAAAGTACAACTATTAATTGAAATTATGATACTCAGTCATTCAGAGTATTTGTTTTTATTTTGTTTTTACTTTCTCAGGGACAAAGCTGGTGGATATGGAATCCAGGCGCTTGGTGGAATGTTAGTGGAATATGTTCATGGAGATTTCTTGAATGTAGTGGGGTTTCCTTTGAATCATTTCTGCAAAAAGTTAGCAGAATTGTATTACCCACCCCCAAAGCACACCATTCATCATCTAAAGTATGATTCAATTCCTTCAGTAGAGACCTTTGAGATCCTAAGTGATGGAGAAGGTGACTCTTCAGAGAATGTGCAGTTGGAAGTTGCTAAAAAGCTAAACAGTGATGGAGTTATCAGTAGCCTGGGAAAGCGCATAGATAGCAATCACAACCACAGGGTATCTGTGGAAGGTCAGAATGTAGCAGCAGAAAATGCAGCACATGTTCCACCTACCCTTGTGCACCTTCTGGATGGTTTCAAAGCATCAAAGGTAACACACTCTTCATTCTTTCATATAGAAATATGTAAAAACTTTTCTTCTTTTGCTATGTGGAATGGACTGTATATGGATCTCACACATGTGTTCATATTTTAAAGGCAATTGTCTGAGTTCTAGAGACCTCAAATCATCCTGGTGTTTTTACCCAAACTCTAGTAGGAGAGAAAGTTTTGTTATTTTAAACCTTTGTGTATCATTGGAATCAAATAAAGTAAATCTGTAGCCTCTGCTAGTTCAAGCAGACTGTTTTGGGCTGGATGGACAAAGAGATTGACCTGGCATAAGCCGACTTCCTTTGCTACTAGCATTGTCACAGTGTCTGCTGAAAAGTTGCTTCTACCAAAAGATAAATCAGGTTACCTGCTGCCTTCTGCTCACAGCCATGTTGCTGTGAAAAATGTATTTCTAGTAGACATGCTTTTATTTTAAAAAATCTGTTTAACAATGTGCGTCTGTGAGTACTTGGCACCTACACCAGTTTTGGATATTTTCAGTGTTCATAATGATATATTTTCAAAAGAGTTGAGTATCTGTTGACTTTTAAGCAATCAAGAAATCAGAAGTGCATTCAGGTGGCAGGTTCTGCTGAGATGACCAAGCATGGTTTTCTGTATAATATCATTACCATAGTTTAACTTTCGTCTGATGGCCAGGACAAACTGTGAAAGAAGTAACAGTGCAGAACGGAAAGAAAATCAATAGAAACAAACAATTCCGCAGATGCTGGCTTTCATGTGACTACTCTGTGCTGGACATAATTGCCTTGAATCAACAAGACATTTTACCTAAGAAGTGTGCATGTAAACTTATCTGTCCCAGAAGGGCAAAACCTCTAAAAGTGCACCTTAGCAGGACTAAATGGCTTATGTATCAACATGATTTCTTTAAGGTGGGGGGGTTCTTTTTAGTAATATATGTGCATTTCTTATCTGCAGGCTATGTTTGTGGCCTGTAAGCTGAAGGTATTCGATCTTCTCAAAGATAAAGGCACCATGACCACAGCTGATGCTGCAAATCAACTTAATACCTCTGTGTGTGGTACAGAACGATTACTTGATGCCTGCACTTCTCTTGGCCTCTTGGAAAAGAGCCATCAAGGTAACCTTTTGCTTAAGGGAGGAGGGTCACAAGAAGAACTTGTGGTAACGCATGAAACAATTGGATTGTTCATTAGAGCATGGACGCATATAATTGGGGTGGGGGAACATGTGCCAAAAGTAACTTCACTGCCAGGATGATGAGTTTGCTATGGCCTTAAAGAGAAAGCATAAATTAGGGACCAAGTAGATACAATATTAAATATATCATCTGTTTGTGTGATCATTGCATCTTTTTCTTTTTTTTAAATAGCAGCCATATGGGGATGGAAGGGCATGAGCTGAATTAAAAACACTGAACTTTCTCCCCATGATGTTCCCCCCACTGCTGCTCCTTTGTCCCCAAATGTACAGTTGGGTTCAGGGACACTTTCAGGGGCAAATAGCAGCATTAAGGTAATGCTTAGCTTCTTAGGAGCATTGAGTAGGAGGTGACCTGGCATCTTTGATGCAGACCTCCTAATAGCTTGGGCCAACCCTTGGGCCTGTATGAGTGTGCTCAGCCCTATGGGAGAAGAGCATGTAGCTTAAGCATGGGAGGCTTCCCATTTCTGTGCTGCTGTTAAAGCCTTATTTTGGTAAGTGTATTTAGCAGCAGTGCCTTTCATTGCACTGAATGCTTTGGTGCCAAGTAAATATTCAAACTGAGTATAAAAAATATTGTTTTTGTTTAAACTGTATCCAGAACTGTGGGTTGATCTGTACAGCAGAGCTGTGAATCCCTATCCATTGGTAGGGATTTCAGATGAATTAATTAAAAATGGTACTTTGAAGAACATTTTGCAGGATTCTTTTTTTTTTTTTTATGTCTTTAAAGGTTACAGCAATGCAGAGCTGACAAATTTGTATCTAGTATCAAACAGTGAATATTCACTTCATGACTACATTCTTCACTGTAATGAGCACATGTGGCCCTTGTATACACATTTGGAGGCGGCAGTCAAGGATGGAACCTCACAAAACCATTGTGCATCTGTGAAGAAAGTGGGCAACCTGTTTCAGGTAGTTCAGATTTGATTGATTGATTACACTGATATCCCACCTTTTTCCCATTGTGGAATTCAAGATGGCAACATATGGTTCCAGACAGTCATCCCTCCAAGCACCGATGCTGTTTAGCTTCAGTATGGGGGCCGCCTTATATGCTTTCAGACCTTACCCTGGAACCAAATTCAAAACTGGTATGTCAAGGAAAACCATTCTCATTGCTGCTGAGTTTTCTTTGGAGAAAGAGGGTTTTGTATGAAAGATCATGCAATCATATATATGTGCCACAGAGATACTTTTTTTCTCTCTTGATGTTTTGATCTCACAAGTAATTTGCCAGTATTAGGAAAAAATCTGTCTAGGAGAGTGCAAATTCTGTGGTGAGCCCTCTGTTCTGACATTATAACATCATGATGACTTTTTCTGTTCTCTGAGATTTCTTCCAAGATAGTCTGAAATATTTGAATTATATTTTAAACTAATTATAACCCTTAGTTAATTCATTTGCAGCATTAAAACCAACCATACGATCATTTTTAGGCTTATAAACATCTCCATTTTATATAAACTGTTTACCCTAATTATTTTATCTTTCTTTTTTAAAAAGGATTTTTATTGCCAAACTCCAGAAGTGAAGCAGCGTGTTATGAGTGCTATGCATTGCATTTCCAAACTGACAGCAAAAGATATAGGCACAGCTTTTGATCTTTCACAGTTCAGAGCTGTATGTGATTTAGGAGGTAAGGATTCCAGCAATAATTCATAGAAAATGTAATCATAATCATCATAGAATTTGTTTTTAAATTGTATGGTTTTCTAAATAAATTGGTTTCCTTTTGAGTACATTTGCTTATAAAATTTATAAGCCTTTTAGTTTACTTCAGATAGAGCAGATGAAATCATAAGGTTAGTATAGTTAATATTCATTTTGTTTTTGGTTCAGTTAGCTGAACTGTTCAAAACTGCCTAACAGCTCAGGGCCTCTTTGTGGTAATCTCATTGTCCAGAAACCGAATGCATGGGTTGGGTTTGTACATTCTGAAGGATACACTGAAAAGTTCCACAGCTTCTGCAAGTTCCTTGCAAAGTGTTAAAAATTAACCTAAGTGATAAATGCCAGTTATATATTTTAAATGAATTTGAATTCATAGAAATTCCACTCTCTTGATACTTTGCTTTCTACAGGTTGCACAGGAACTTTAGCCTGTGAGCTAGTTCACATCTACCCAGAAATGAGAGTCACTGTACTTGATCTTCCGGATGTCATCACAAGTGTGTCCAACTTTCAGCCTTCAAGACAACATGGTACTCAAGTATCCTTCATATCAGGTAAGCACACCTGTAAAGCATAGCGCAACCTGGAAAGCAAGGATGGAGAAGTGGCAGACAAAGTGCTCATTGGGAATTTAGCATCATTTCATGTGGGCTTTGGTCCATTTTACGGTCTTTGGCTCTTCCCACTAGTAGAATGCAGACGCAAACATGTTAGAGGTAATGCAGATTCTGGCAGAAAATACTGTCCTCATCCTTGGTAGACTGTTAGTATCTGTGTATATGCAAATGAGTCTAATCCTCATGAGGCTGAGCAGTCTTTTTTTTTTTTTTTTTTGCAAATATTCTGGTGAAAGGATATGTGTTAACAGTGTATACTCTTTTACATATTGCACTGCTTAACATAAGATTATTTTTCTACATAAAGATGAAGAAACATTATGTACATTATCACTTATGAAATGTCAAGTATTGATTTTGATGCAAGTTGACTCCCTTTTTATTTGGGATCTGTGAACAGCATAATTAAACATAGCTGCTTGCTAATTTATAAAAATGCAGTGGTGAAACCTTCTTCTTTCTTCCTTTCCCAAATGTCTCTGCACTGGGAATTTTAAATACTGACTTGCTGAGGATATTAATGTACATACAAAGGTACTGAGATAAAAAGTAGTCATAATTCTTAAAACCAATAAAAATGTTTTTTCAAACAGGTGATTTTTTCAAAGATAATCTTCCTGAAGCTGATCTTTATATTCTTTCAAGAGTTGTACATCACTGTTCTGAGGAAAAGCTACATACACTGTTAAGCAAAATATTCACTATTTGCAAGCCAGGTAAGAGTTTTTATTTTTCTCTTTTTTCTTGGTGTTTACTGAACAATATGATATGCTGTGTTATACTTGAAGAAATGAAAAATATTTATGACTTTAAATATAATTTGTGTAGCTGCACAACACTTGAATATAGCCTGGCTTATTAATTTGTAGCTTTTCCTTACTCCCACTGCTTCGATGCTGATCATTGTGACATATGCTGCAGTGGTGCAAGGAGATATGGAGCCAGTATTTTAAAAAGAAGAAAAATGTTCATATAGCCCTGCAGCTTTGTGTAGAAAAAGAGGAAACAGCTGAGTCAATGATGGTGCCAATGATGGTGCTTCCAATTGTTTTTATTTGTAAATGTTAGTAAAAGTCTATTCAAGAACTGGAACAGTATAATACCTAGTATTTGTAATCTTAAAATGCATTAAGTATTTTCTATTAAATAAAAAATAGCTCATTAAACTCAACATTCTCTCAAAGAAGGAATGCAGTGCTGGGGGCCAGCAGTGTCTCATGTATCAACTTCTAATTGTCCAACTTCTAATTGTCCATAGCCTTTCAAATAGAAATCAAAGTATTATTTTTTCACAGACAGTTTTCCCACCATGAATGTGTTCATGAGATAAAAATTTCCCTGCAACAATTGTGCCATGACGATGCACTATCTGCTCAATGAGAGACTTCTCTGAAAGGCTTGAATTTACTTGATTTTGAGGAAATGCTATCTTAGGAGCACATGAAATGTCACCCAGAATTCATATACAATAGCACAGATCAGTAATCTTAGATCCTGAACTTACTGGTCTGACAGGGGTTCCTTTTAAATGGCCATGTTATGTTAGTCCAGTTGTTGAGCATGTAACTTTAGTTTCTCTTCTGTCAGCACCCAGTCCCAGTGCTTATATACTGACACTCCAAAAGCAGTATATCAAGCTTATGATGGTTTGCATTTAAACTTACTGTGATTACAACATCTCCATGATTGTAGGAATAAAATGGAATTTGTTTCTGTTGTCAAGATGCTATACAGGTTTACCAGGAAATAAACTCCATTTCATTATAGAAAATGTCAGTATCTTTTGAAAGATAATAAATATAATCTATGATCATGTAGGCACCCAACTGGTTTCCCTTGCCCTGCACTATAAACAAACATAAAAAGGAAGTTGTAGCAGTGCCAGGCCTGTTTGCAGCTTCCCCTTCACCTATTTCTGTTTTCTAAGGATATGAGCTATGGACCCTGCAGCTTGGCTCCAAGGTCCCATCCTAGCTGCACCACTCTGCATGTTAATGCAGTTCTTTTATCTGACTTGTTTTACAACTGGAAAAGGCCTGATTAAGGCCAGAATCCTAGCATGGAGGTACTAGAGAGCTATGCTTTCCCTCACACCAATGGCAGTTTTCCTTCTAATCTGTTGCAGCTTTACCCACAGCTGTTTTACGATTTACCGCACAAAATAAGAATAATTTAGCCTTAGGAGAATCTGAATCAAGACAGCAGTGTGCAGGGAGAGGGATTTAATTTTACCTCCCTCCCCCACGACACACACTTCACATTCATGATCAAAATTAGAAGCATTAAGTTATGTGGCTTGGGAAGGCAGTGGCCATTGTTGTGGATAAAAAGTTAAATACTCTTCCTCTGCACTCTGCCATCCCAATCCTGAATAGGTACTTCTGGTTTTGTTTAAAATAATAATTAAAAATGACTTCAATTTTTGTGTGTCTGTTTTTCTAAAGGTGAAAAATGGCCCTAAATCCCCTGCAAGTTCAAGGTGAAAAAACTGAAGGGGGGGATTAACAAATCTGACCATGCAAAAGCTACCTAAAATAATAATAAAATAAATAAAACATTAACTCAAAGTTAGGAAAAAAACTAAAGCATTTTTTATTTTTGTGTTTCTATTTTTCCCTTCTTTGGAAATATAGGAGGTGCTTTGCTAATAGCAGAAACTGTGCTGGATGAGAAGCGAACAAACCCTGCTAGAGCTGTTTTACAGTCCCTCAGTATGACAGAAGGCAAGCAAAGAAGTAGTTTGGAGTACCAGCAGTTATTGGAGAAACATGGGTTCATCAATGTGCAGATTAAAATAACAGGAAACCTATTAGATGTAATTTTGTGTTTTAAGGGAACGGACTTCTCTGTATGAGGTGCTTAATCCAGTGCTTCACTAAAGCTTCTTTCTCCGTCTGTTTTCTTTTGTGGGAATAAGAGTACATCCTTTACTAGTGGGTTTTTAACATTTTTTAAAAATCTGCTTTTCTATATGTTGTTGCACAGCTTTAGGCAGCACTGCATTATAGTGCAATTACCAAAATAAATGGGCTTGTTTTAGCATGGTTGTGAAAAGGCAGCTGATTTCTTTCATTCCAAAAAATTGTGTGAAAACGTTTGCAAACATGGGAGAGGCCCTGGAAGATAGCAATACACAATGCCCTACAAGTTACTGTGAGTAAAGAAATATGACTACAATAAATGCCTTCTGTAGATAATCTTAATGACTGTCCATTCAACTGGATAGAACATAAGTTAAGTAATTTTTAACACAGTGTTACCCGTCAGTCAAAACTGATACATGTTCTTTCTGTTTTGCGTTGCTCTAAAGACTTTTCTGTTACAACAGGCCTATGATTTCTGGAGATCTAACTAATGTCTCTGAATTCAGGGGAAAACATTAACAAGAGCTGAGTTAAGAGTTAATTCATTCCTGTTTTTGTTTTGTTTTGTTTTGATTTTTGTAATTTTTAGTAGATGCACTGCTGCCTAAACTCAGCTATAGGAAACTCCTGGATTTCTACTTTTTTAAAAAATATGAGGTTGCATTTGCTTCTGAGCAGTGAACCAAATATGGGTAAGTTACCCATTGACACAACTTATGTAACTCATTGCCTAAAAACACCAAAAGGTGGGAGCATGATAGTTACTCACAGTGAATGGGCAAAATAATTACAGTTTTCATCATTTCTTTCATTCTTCAAGAAATTTAGAGAAAGGGCGAAGGATTTACTTAAAAGAAAAAGAAAAAATTGTTGGCTAACTCCCAGGGAAAGTGAAAACTGGAGGTTCATACCAACTAAACAGTATATTAACTGTTTAAGAGAGTGCAAGCATGTGTGCCATTTCTACATATCCTATAATTATGCAGCATAAATATTCACCTCTTACACAATGGGGGAATGTATTATGAGTGCCAGATATATTGGTTCCATTTCCTTCCATCTGTTTTCCTTTCCCCTTGTTGTTCTGTTTGTTTCTTACAAAGGACACATACCTTTTTGATATCTTCCATCCTGATAACATTTGATTGAATTTCTTACACGTACAAGGGAGTAGTATATAGAAATCACATTTTGTTAAAACAGTGTGGGCTTCCTAGTTTTGCAAGACCACCTATCACAAATTCTGTGATTCTGTCAGTTTTTAAATATAATTTTCTGCTCATAATTTATAAATTTGGTTGGTAGCTTACTTTGTTTTACCTTTTGGCACACAAGTTCAGTTTTTGCTTTGATCTGTGGCTCATCTCCCTGCCGTCATGCCTGGACAACCATTGACAGGATATTTTATCCTCTCATCTCTAATGAGAGAGAGCGGGGTGGTATTCAAAACTGACTACAGCTATTTCCAAAGTCTCTACCAGCAGGGTAAATGTTAAGTAGCATAATTTGGCAGAGCTCATTTTCTTGAGTTAATCTTGAAACTGCAAATACAAAGCAGTTGCATTGTTTCCTCATCTTTCATGCAAGGAGCAGGGCAAAGGTCCTAAAAGGACTACAGAGGAAAATATTACATTGTAACCATTCCATTTCCATTTCAACCATGGAAAATTTATCCTAAAACTGACATTAGATTGCATAAGAACATAAGAGCTGTGCCAGATCTGTCCAAAGATCCATGTAGTCCAGCATTCTGTTCTCACTGTTACAAATCAAATACCCATGAAAAGCCCACAAGGAGGACTTGGGGAAAACAGCTTTCACCTGCTATTGTTCTTCAAGGACTAGTATTCAGGCATAATATCTCTGATCCTGGAAGTCACATAGGGCTTTCATGCCTAGCAGCCATTGATAGCATTGTCATCTATGAATTAATCAAATGTTTCCTAACCAAATTTTCTTTGAAGTTTTGGACATCAGTTCCTATTAACCTCAGACAGCATAGCTGATGCTCAGGATTCTGCTATCTCATGCCCAGAGCATTTGCAGGACACCAGGGAGGAGAAACTGATTAAAGCTATCAGTTTAATCCCTTTTAATGCCATCTAAGTTGGTTGCTATCATCATAAACTTCATGAGTGAAGGAAGTATGCATGGTATTCTCTGGCTATCAAAGAGCATAGGAAAGGTGGTATTCCTTTGGATATCCTTGGCTGAAACTATTTAGTGCTCCAAAGTAAAAAATAAATGGAAGACCTCTCCCTTCCTTCCATCCTCTAAATTTCTCTTAGAGGGTCTAAGATGTTGATCATAGGCAGTGGTGGCTCCAATTAAACAGTGCATGAGGCACTGTATGTGTTTTCTTTCAACTTTCTAAAATAAACAGTTCTTTCCCAATCTACCATGGCTTCTTCACAGCAGCCAATTGCTGTTACTGCTGTACTAGGGCAGGAAGTCCTCCTACCAGGGCAGCAGCTTCATATACATAACTGTGCACATGCAAACTTGTATACATACTCAGAATGCTGATAACTGCTACAGTGCCTTTCCCTAGAATGCTATCTTTGGAAGGGAAGCACCACAAATCAACAAGCTCAGCTCAGGTTGTTAGCCTGCACTGACTAATCAGAGAAGCCTTCTCTCTGGGTCTTCTGCATAAAGTGGAGGCACCCAGGAGCCAGCACAGCTGCAGAATGCCCATGTAGTTCCTTCACAAGAAGAGCAGCAGCTCTTTCTCTAGTTTCAGTGGCATGTTGTTCTTTAATCTTTTAAGGCATGTGTATATGTGTATTGTCTAGTGTGTGGTAAGGTTTCCCCTTGACGTGAAGTCCAGTCATACCTGACTCTAGAGGGCAGTGCTCATCTCTGTTTCCTAGCTGAGGGAGCCAGTGTTTGTCCGCAGACAGTCTCTGTGGTCATGTGGCCAGCATGAGTAAACACCGAAGCGCACGGAACTCTGTTACCTGCCCACCGAAATGGTACCTTTTTATCTACTTGGATTTGCATGCTTTCGAACTGCAAGGTTGGCAGGAGCTGGGATGGAACAACAGGAACTCAACCCGTTGTACAGATTCAAACCGGCGACCTTTCGATCAACCAGCCCAGCAGCACAGCAGTTTAAACCACTGCGCCACCTGCAGTCATCTAATCTGTGAGACGTATACTTGGTCTAGTGTATGTGTATATGATGTGGCCTTTGCGTATGCTTGTGTGTTCCCAAGGCTGCTTTTCTGTGTACTCTTGTGTCTTATTTGAATTATTATCGCTAGCATTTTTTTATTATGTTGGTAGCTTATGTGTATGATTTGGCTGTGTGACAGGATGGGAGGGTGAAAGGGGGGGGTCTATGTTTTTGCAAAGGATACTTCCAGACTTCCTATTATTAGTTGAAAAATGATGGCTGTTCTTTCTCCTAAGAAATCCAGTGCTTGCTTCTTACAAGATATGCATAATCTGGCATTTTATAGTTTCAGCTTCTGAGCAGACCTACTCTGGTGGATTCACTGTGATGGAGATACAAAGCATAGATTTTTGGATGTTGTCAGAACTTGTTCCTGTGTTCCAAAGGCTGCTTTTCTGTGTGCCCCAAAGCCTTATTTTAATTATTACCATTGTTTTTATGGCTATATGGAGTCTTACTCCCACACATCATCTTAGAGTCAAGCAATTCTCTGTGGAATGGGAGTTGTTGCTGGAATAGGACAATGTGTTCCAAAAAGTATTTTTGTATGGATGGGTGGTTTCCCCTTGGCATGTTTTGTGCCTCAGTTTTCTATTTCTGTGGCTAATTTAAATATTGCTTTGCCTCATGAACTTTGGCTGTACTACTTAGAGCCTGTCCACTATTTGGACTGACCAGCCACCCCTGGTTATAGTGTTAGACAGATTCAGGCACCAAGCTGCATATAAAGCTTTATAGATCAAAACAACTACCTTGACTTGGCCTCAAGAAGATACAAGGAGCCAGTGCAGGCAAGCCATAACTGGTATTATATGTTTGCATTTCTGGCCACCACTATCAATCTGGCTGCAACAATTTGCACAAGCTGCAGCTTCCAGACTCTCTTCAAAGCCAGCCCTATGCAAAATAATTGTAGTAATATAAACAAGAATCAGTATTCTAGTGATCTACAGCATAGACTACTCAGACCAGGTTATCTCCGTCCAGCCAAAAATGGTAGAAGATAATCCATGCCTCAGAGGTCATCTAAGCCTCCAGTGAGAATGATGACTCCCAGAGAACCCTGAAGCTCTGCACCTGCTTTATCAGAGAAGTGATCAATGGTAGTTTCAAAAACAGGAAGAAGGAACCAATGCACTATCATTCTTGTTTGTTTTTAATTAATTTCCCAGGGGAGTAGAAAGCTTCATAGGCACTACTGGAGGTCTTCACAGGTGCATTTAAGATACATTGTTGGGAACCCCTGAACTAGTTTAGCCTAATCCTGATATTTTGAAGCATAAGTTTAACGTACATGAGTCTTCCAAATGGCACAGAGAGAAATAATACTGAAAGCTGCTATTACTGATCATGAGACATTTTAATCCAATTTTTTAAAGTAGTCATATGATGCACTGCAGCATCAAGTAATAATCCATTTTATACCACATAGAAGACTGACAACAAAAGAGATACCACTGCTATCTTTCTGTTTTATGTCCATATTTATATTGTAAATTATGTAAAATTGGTTGTGTTTCATATAGTGCAAAGAGAAGTTTAATTGTTTTATTCCTGTGAAACCCTGTTTGCATAGACATGCAAAGAGCAAACAAACAAAATCTTGTTATAGTTCTTGTGACTTCAAATTAAAGCAGTCTGATTAGACTGAGAGCACTGCTATTAAATCTCACAATTATAGTGCTTGTATACTGAGGAAACCTGCAATTACTGTGCAGCCCATTGCTGGGGTTTGATGGGCAGAAGTATTGCCCTGGCTTTCAAGTACAAGGTCACAACCTGCAGCCCAAGCCTTGTTGAATCTAGAGGATGGTTTTCATGCCATTTTTTCCTTTCACCAAGCCACACCAACTTGGAGAAGGCATAAAAACCATCTTATAACAAAGCTGGGCTGTTGCAACATGCAAGGGGTGTGTGTGTGTGTGGAGACAGAGACATTAATGTCAGTTGGACCACCCCGATCTCATAATCATCCCTATTCCAAGTTCACAAACAAAATTTATAACCGTAAGAAGCAAAGTTAAAGCAGAGCAGACTAAAGACCTGTCTAGTTCTGCATTCTGTTCCTACTTTGATGTCTTCCACCAAATATCTGTAGCTCTTTGGCTGTTATGCATTCATTGTCTATTTGACTGTATTCCTATCTGGACAAAACACAACATAGATGAACTTTTTGAATAGGATTTTCTTCAGATACTGTTGGTTTCTCTCAGTCCCTATCTTCTATTTAAAATGCCCATATTTGTTCTGTTCATGTATAATACAACCAGTCAGAATTTTATCAGAACTATTCTCTAATGTTTATTACTTATTGTATAATATCTGCTTTTCAAACAAGAGTCTCCCAAAGAAATTTATATCTGTAAGAAAAGAGATACAGGCCCTGCTCTCAGTCATATATACTAAAAACTCAAGCAAGGAGACTGGAAGAGAAAGCAATGGAAGGGAAAGTAAAACAGCATTGAGGCCTAAGTAGGCATTTATAATCCATTTCTGATCAGGGTGCACTACCCTTGCTGGCATTCTTGCACTGATAGCAATTGGTGGCTCTTGTTCCTTTGGCCAATGGAATTCATTTCTGCAGACTCAGGAAAACAGGAGATTGAAACTGACTCAGAACTAACCTGCATATTTCCAGCAAAGATAGAAAAAGTAAGGTCCCTGCTGCTGCTCCTTCTCTGCCCAATGAATGGGCCAGACAAGTCTTCTCAAGAACAAAGGAAAAGTCATGCTGGTTCTGACCATTAGTCCAGTATACTGCTCACACATTGACCAACAGGCTGCCTCTGGGCAACTCACAAGTACAGCATCCTGCAGCTCATGTACACTCGAGGTAGCATATTGCCAACAGGATTAGCAGACATTGATATCTTCCATGATTTTTTTTCCATTTTAAGGTATTGGAAGTTGTCAGTACATTTTGTGGTAGCTGATTCCATATATCAATTATACTGTTGTGCAAAGAAGGACCTCAAAATCTGTTCTGAATTTCCCATCATTCAGCTTCACAAAATGATGCCAGCTTCTAGTATTTCAGAAAATAGAGAAAACTATCTCCCTATCTACTTTCTTCACATCAGACATGATTTTAGTTCTGTCATGCATCTCGCACCTTTTCTCTAAACTTAAATAGTCTCAGTTACTCTATTTTTTTCCATAGAGGGGAGTTGCTGCACTTCAGTTGCCCTGCGAAATCCCTTTTTGCCCTAAAGTTACTGGAAAGGCATGAATGCCCTTTCCAAATGAACATCTGCTAAAGGTTGAAGCCAGAGTCGTTTTTTTTTCCTTTCTGCTCTCCAGGCCCAGATAGTTCTTTTCTAACACTGTAGATTTTGTAAAAGGCCTGTTAGCATATCTTTGTATATGCATTACTGAAATTTAAGAAGTTGGGATGTCTGACTACTGTTTAATACTTTTACTACTGCTGGACAACCAGCTGGTTTCCCCACCCACAAAAGGCAAGGTCTTGCCCCTGACCTGCTACATCTCTAAATTGTTGCAGGTTGGTGAATTTCACCTGCTTTTCTCTTGACCTGTAAGCTTGGAACTGAGCTGGTGTTTTGGGATAGATTTCTGTCTCTGCACTGAAAGGACACTCTGATCATGGAGTCTCTGCCTCTGGACCCCAGAACTTGAAGGGAGGTGGAAGGCTGTTATAGCAAATTCAGAAGAGGCCACCGACTTATGTCATTCACCACAGTCTGCTATGTCAAGGGGCTGGAAGTGAAATTGTCAGATGCTTGCCCTATTGAATTCAGCAGACCTTTCTGCATAAACAGAAACTGTATGTTAAGGATTGCACTGCAAATAAATTAATGAGAGAAACGTCAAAGATGAGAAACACAAGAACTTAAGCTATCACCCTAACTGGGGGGAAAGTTATAGATCAATTAAATAGCTGCAGTTCACATGAAATGCAAAGAAAAAAGCCAAGTATTCACAGTAATGTTTTATGCCCTGATGTTTTATAAATTAGGAAGCAGCACTTCCTAAGTGATAACATTGTATTCTTCCTGTTGCCCAAGCAGTGTTGCCCTTAAGTGGCAACATATTATACAAGTACATTAGTAGCAACAATATGTGCCCACGTTTACTTAGAGATCCTACTGACCCTGGGAATGTAAGACATCTTTCTAGCAATCAGAAAGTTGTATAGAACTAATTTTATACCATTCCAATTTAGGCAAAAAGGCATAATCTTCATTCCAATTTAGGACAGTGTATCTTTTTTGCTCAGTTTACCACAAGACAGGATAGAATTACTATCACAGGAGCAATGATTGAATTCATAAAACTCAAAACTGATTCTTGTAAACCTATGCCATTCGGAATGATCCCATGCAATCATTTCGAGTAGTACCTGTATTTGTAGATCTGGGAAACCGGTGACGGTCGGAACAAGCCCTGATGTACTCAGCAAACCTTATTTCCGAGCAAATATGCATCGCATCAAGTGGTCCCACCCCAACCTTTCCCCGTAATAAAGCACCCATTGATAAGGCTGCAGCTCTACGCTTGCTTTATCAGGAATAGTTTGCGTTGAACTCAGTGGAACCACCCACTTCTAAATACACATGCGTAAAATGGAATTGTAACTCCCACTGCGTACGAGCAGGCAAACGCGTGCGGAATCGCAGCCCGACAGTTAACCATTCACCCCAAGGCGCCTTACTACGGGACGGTGCGGACAGCAGCCTTACAGAGCAGCCGTGGAGGCGAGGTGGGATGGAAGCCCGCGTGCGAGCAGCACACGCCTCGCTTCCTCCCCAGCGAAACGTCCCCAGAAAAGACCTCCTCTTTGCGCTTTCCCTACCAATGGCGCCCCGCGGGCGGAGCCTCCCGCGCCGGCCATTTAGCTCCGGAGCCGAGGCGGACCTTCCCTTTCGGTGTCTTGAGCGGCAGCGGTAGCGTCCGCAACGCCTCGGATCCCAGCCCCTCCCCCTCAGTGCCAGCCGGCGGTTCCGGACCAAACGCTACCATGGCAGAGCAGGCCATCTCCTTCGCCAAGGACTTCCTGGCAGGCGGCGTGGCAGCGGCGATCAGCAAGACGGCGGTGGCGCCCATTGAACGAGTCAAGCTGTTGCTTCAGGTCGGGCCCGGCAGCCGCGCGTCGCGTAAAATTAGAAGTGGGGTGGCTCGGCGCGGGTGAGGGTTGGGATCTCTGCTTTCCCTTTCTCTCGGCTTATCTCTCTCTCCACCTGCCCGCACGCGTGGGATCATCCACGTCCCTGAGGCGCCTTCGCGCGGCTCCCACCGCAGGGACAATGGAGATCGGCGGCGCCAACGCTCTTCCTGTCTGGGTGCGGCGCGCACGCGGGGCTCCTGTCAGACGGGCTCCGTTACAGGACGTCCGTTGGGACGCGGGGGGGATGGGGCCCGACAGTCAGGTGGCGGTTCAACTGTGCGTGGTGGGGCCGAGACAAAAGCAGGGACCGCCTCACTCGGGCGCGCTCCTTCCTCCTTTCCGTTCTTCCCGCTATGTCTCCTTCGAGTCGGGAGGAGCGAGCGAGGGCGGGAGCACAAGGAGGTCGAAGCGGGGAGGTGGCCGCCATCTTCCTTCCGGCGACGTGTCCCTGATTGGCGCGGCGGTGGACGTATGGCCCAGCCAGGCTGGGAAGGAGGCGGGATGGTTCCGCCTCTCTCTTCTCCTGTCTCGCGAGATTCGGATAGACGTGACCTTTGTGGAGCAAGCGAGGTGACTTGCCGGCGCTGCTGTGGCCCTCGGCCGACCTCTTCCCCTGGGCGACTGCATTCAGTTGGGCGCTCGTTTAACAGCACTGAAATCTTCCGCGCCGGGAGGCAGAGCACGCCTGCCCCAGCATCGATTTTTTAGGCTTTCGCGGACTGTTCCCTCGTCCCAGTCAGAGAGAGGCGCATATCGAGCCCTTGCAACTTTTCACTTGTGAGCCTGTGGCCTCACTCGCGAGTCAACTTAAATATTTCTCGACCTAATTTATTTATTCTTTTATTAAACACCTATACTCCCAATGGATAACGTTCTCTGACAGTTCATGACAATTGCAGCACAGTTGCAGTTTATTGCAGTGCAATAAAACAGTTTATATAAGTTTAGATCTACAACATAAAACCTAAGAAAAAACCAGTAACGGTATATAGATTGAAAAATGCAATAATAAGTTTAAAAACAATGGTGTTCTTCACCTTGTGCTGACAATACCACAATGTAGATGCTAAACAAACCCCTCTGGGGGCTTGGTTCCATGACTGGGGTGCTTTGGGAGAAGCCAGCAGCTTCACTTCTTTTGGCGGGGCTCCTGCTGATGTTAAGACATGAATAATTATATATGGGACAAAATAACTTGGTTCCAAACCCTCTTTAAAAGGTTGAAACAGCTGATTATATTCTCAAAGTCACCCAAGTTGAAACATCTGAACATCCTTTATTTTATTTTCACAGAAAATATTCCCAAGTTAAAGCAAAGTCTCAGGTAGTTTTTTTGTTTGTTTTTCATACTGCTTGTAATATATTTTCATTTTTCTAGCTTTCAGATGTAAAATGTGACTTCAGGTCTTTAAAAGGTATACTTGATAGTGAAGTGGAAAGAATAAGGCCCAACCATTAACAGAATTTATATTTATTCGGCTCATTAAAAGTTTTCACTTAAAGTAACCATGAACACATTTTTCTTACAGGTACAACATGCAAGCAAACAGATTGCTGCTGACAAACAGTACAAAGGAATCATTGATTGTGTAGTTCGCATTCCTAAAGAGCAAGGAATCCTATCCTTCTGGCGTGGCAATTTAGCCAATGTCATCAGATACTTCCCAACCCAGGCTCTCAACTTTGCCTTCAAGGATAAGTATAAGCAAATATTTTTAGGAGGAGTAGACAAGCACACACAATTCTGGAGGTATTTTGCTGGTAACCTAGCCTCTGGTGGTGCAGCTGGAGCTACCTCCCTTTGCTTTGTCTACCCTTTGGATTTTGCAAGAACCCGTCTGGCTGCTGATGTTGGAAAAGCTGGTGCTGACAGAGAATTCACAGGCCTGGGGGACTGTCTAGTCAAAATCTTCAGATCTGATGGCCTGCGTGGCTTATACCAAGGCTTCAATGTCTCTGTCCAGGGTATTATCATCTATAGAGCTGCCTACTTTGGAATCTATGACACAGCAAAAGGTAAATGAGAGCTGCAGGCTGATCTTCCAAAACAACAGTTTGAACACTTGTATAATACATGGAAGGGTTGAAACGAGACAAGAAATTCAGTTGAAACTGGCTCACGTGCAATGGTTTTTCACCTCTGTAGAGAAGAACTTTAAAGTAGAGCAAGTGTTGACGTACAAACAGATTAAATGGGAAAAAATGCACATGTGAAACAATGTGACAACATGGAACTATTTTAAATGTGTGTTAAGTTGGACATACTAATTTAATTGTTTAGGCTTGTAAACTGATACTTTATTGATTGAAGAATAGCTAGAAACTTACAACTAATTGGCAGAAGCTAGTTCTGCACCCTTTTCTTAGTGGTGTCTGGAAAGTATGAGGTGAAGAGGGTTATGAGAGAAACAACAGGGAAGAAAACTATCGGGAGAGAAATAAGGTATTTCTATAAAAGGAAAACTTGTAGTATCTGGAAAGTTCATACTTAATATGATAGCAAGAATAATGAAAAAGGTAACAAGGCAATTGAATGATTTGGGGCAGATAAATAATTTAAAATAACTGCTGTAGTCTCATATGTTGTTGAGATGAATTTTTGAAATTGGTCTTTGAATATTTTAGATTGTTTTTAATTAAACCTGGAAATACACCTTGTGAATTAGTCCTACATATTGCATGCGACTGAAAGTGAGGGGTTTATGAAACATGCATCTAAGACTTTACTAAAATCTAGAGGAATTTACTAAGATCTAGAGGAATTGAGATTACACACATAGAAATGCAATTAAAAGAATACTATTGACAGTGAAATATATGAAATCCATTAGGGTTCAGTGATGTGCCCTAAATGGGTCTACTACCCAGGCAAAATATGCAATTGCTAAATGAAATACTGGTCTTCTGCTACAAGCAGCCTGGAGAGTTGAAAATACAAACTGGCTGAAGTGTTAGCTGGAAAACATGTGACACCTTCAGCATTATGGTATGGATGTTAAGAACAGGTAACATCATCCATTTTTAATTGTTGAATTAGTTGATGGGTCTAAAAAAGGCTATTACTTGAATTGTTATTCCACTAGTGTACTAATTTCCTATAAAGTACAAAAAAAGTTAAGGCTTTACTTAATGGAAAGCAGTTCCTAATTTCAGAAAAGAAAACATTTAACATTTCTTCATTTGTCATAGGTATGCTCCCAGATCCTAGGAACACTCATATTGTGGTCAGCTGGATGATTGCACAGACAGTGACTTCTGTAGCTGGTGTGGTCTCCTACCCCTTTGACACAGTGCGGCGTCGAATGATGATGCAATCTGGGCGTAAAGCAAGTAAGCAACACTTAAATAACTTTCCAGTGGTATATGGTTTTGAATTCTTGTAAGTTGAAAATCTTGTAGCATCATTAGAAAGTAGAATACAAGGCTTAGGCTCATTTAGTCCCACTGACTTGACTGGACTGTGTTTAGGAGAGTTGGGATGAAAGTTCATAACCTTCAGTCTTGATGTGGCAATTTCTATAGGCATTTGAGTCTATCATACACAGGTTGCAGTAGTAATGCTTAGAGAGCTAACTTTCTTTACAGTGTTTATAAACTGCCATATAACAAATATTACCAGTTGTATTAAAGAGGAAAACAAGTTAAAAATCAGTCACATGGGCAGAACAGTAAAATGTAATGCTGCATAAAGTCATATTCAAGCCCAAGAGTGGAGAATAAAAGAACTAAAATAGATTTAAAAGTCTGTAACAAGTTTCAATCTTAGATGAAAACAGAAAAAGGCTTTTAAGTAGCATTGAAAATAGAGTGGCCTTGTTTGTACACAGTACTGATCTGCTTGCTGACCTGCCCAGGTTTGTAGCTGCAGAGGGGGGGAGGTGTTTTTTGGTTTTGTTTTGTTATTTGGAAGACAAGCCAATTCTGGTTTGCTTTCTCAGTCCCTGGACTGTTCTTTTGCCCACATCCTGTTGTATCCCAAATGTATTTGTAGAACTAGCATGTAGAAAGGGCAATTTATTAACTTTGTAGGAGGCTGTACATGCCTCTGATGACAAAGTTGGATATATGAGCATCTCCAAACTGCAGACTTGGTTCTTTAGTGTTTGATTCCCTCCAGAACAGGCTGAACACACATCTGGATAGATGTAGAAGACCAGTACCAACTAACATGCAGTCTTATCTGAATTAAACTTCAGCTTGTTAGGCCTCATACAGTCCATTAAAGCATTCGATGTCTCTCCCCTGACAGAGGCTATCACATAGGGCAATCAAGACAGCTTCTTTACCAAAACCAAACCTAAAATCATATTGAAATGGGTCTAGATATTATGCTTAATCCAAGAGTACCTGGAAACCACCTTGCCCAAACAGGATATTAGCAACTAGCTGATAGCTGTCCTAAATTTTCCAGCACAAGGTTTTTTTTTTTTCATCAAGGGCAGTCATACCACACCCTTCTTTAACATAGTTAAGTCCCACACCCTCTTTCAATGATAGGGGTAAAGGTCAGGTGTACAGCATTTTGTCCACATCCTCAGGCTATAAAATGCAATGAATAACAGGGTGGAATAAGCTGGTGTCTTTGGACACCCATTTACACAGATCTACATTAATTGTGGTCTCCAGAGCATTGAAGGTAAAATTTATTTTTTCTTCTAATTTATCTTGAGAATCTGTTAGTGTGCTATTAACCATATGCCTTAAATACTGTATAAATATGGTCATGATTCTAAATAGTTAATATTTTACTCCTAATGAGGCTAACATCTTGATATTCAACAGATTGTCTCTATAGTTAATCCCTATTGCAGTCACGAGATTTGGAGATAATGTCATAGCAGCATTTTAAGATGTGCTTAGTTAATCAAGTTGGTTCTTTTTTCTCCTTCCACGAATAAAAGTTTTTTTGTGTTATGTAGTTTCAGAGTTATATTAGAACAACTTAGTCTGAAGTCCTAAATGTTTTATCTCTGCAACTTTTACATATTTTGAACAATTTATTGTGATGGTCTTGCTGTCCTTGAATTTTAATACTTAATATGTACCATCTTCTACCCACAGCTGAAGTCATGTACTCTGGAACAATTGACTGCTGGAAGAAGATTGCAAGAGATGAGGGTGGAAAGGCTTTCTTCAAGGGTGCATGGTCCAATGTTCTTCGAGGCATGGGTGGTGCTTTTGTGCTTGTGTTGTACGATGAGTTAAAGAAAGTCATCTAAAAAAACTTGGTAGAATTGTAAGTTAAGTTGACAGATCATGTAGAATAACTTGCCATTATGGACCATTGACCAAAACAAAATCCTGTGCAGTCTTATTTATCGGGGCCAGATCATGTGTTAAGTAGGGCTAGAAACTGCCTTCAGTGAACTGATGTACTTCAGTACCATTATTCAGACATCAAAAGAGACAACTTAGTTCACTAGAGTTGTCTGCTTTTGGTGTTTATTGTAGTGGTAGCAGTTCTGGGACCAAGGCAGCTGATCTGCACACGTCTGGGGATTAGCCAGAAGTTTCAAGTCCTATCTTAAAGGACCATAAAACCATGTGTTGAGAAGAATTCATTTAACAAATCATATTTTTCCACTTGTACTTAAGCATTATGTACTGTTTTGCACAGCTAAACATCTAGCGTTTGTGTTCTCAAATTTGGGGCATTCAGTGAAACAATAAAACAAAATTAACTCTGTGTTGAATTTACTGTTCTACCTTGATATCGAACCATGTACAAAGGTGAAGCACCTGGTTTCAGGTAACACTATTTTGAGGAGAGTATCCAGCAATGTAGAAAAGAAATCCAAGAGATGGTGCAACAAGTCCATAGGTGCCCGGAAGTTGGCATTTGAGCTCCACTTCAGGCAGTGAAATGTCTTTGACTGCTTGCACTGTTGACATTGCATTTTATCACTGGACATCTTCCTATCTGGAGACATTGACTTTAAAAAAAATGAAGTCTGTTTAGGTGGAGCTTTTGAATGTAGTCAAGAGACTTAACTACAGCTTTATGGAAAGTGGGCAAAATGGTTTGTTCTAGGGCCTAAAGCTTGTGCTCTGAATATGGAAAAACAGAGCTTGCAAAATACTAATAAAGTGGCTTGGTATTTATTGATTGTGTTATGTTACTGATAATAGACAATCTCAGGAAAGGCAGTAGAAGCAGATTGTAAAACCATATTTGAAGCAAGAAAAGAAGAGCTTGGTTGTGTTCTGCTGATTGTACTGTTAACGCTGTCAATTGAACAGAATGAAACTACATGCTTCAGAGGAAAGTAGTGCTTCTGTAAATGATAAGGTGGAGAATGACTGAAGGAAACACTAAATCTTCATATGTTTAATACAAGGAGAACATATAACAGCCCAACTCAGAAATGGGTTGCTTTGTTATCAACGTGAGTTAAATTGTGCAGTGTTCTAGTAGTCTTCCAAAAGAGGGCCAAGGTATTCAAAAAAAAAAAAAAAAACCCCACTTGACAGGTGTCGCTCTGTATAGAAGAAATGGTGCATTAGCCTTCAGTCTTCAAACTGTGCTTTGAAGATTTCTCATTGAGTTTCAAAAAGCCACTAGAACTGTTTATTTTAAGAATTTGGAATGTCAGCAAGAGTGCTGACTCTTAATTATTTTAATTTAGGGAAGCCAATAAATAGAACCCAAGCAGCCTTCAATCTTACCTTTTATATGTGGTGTAGGCAAGTGATAGCTGTTGCATAAGGGATTCTGCACTAACAGTTTTGAAATGACTAGTCTGAAGCATTTTTGGCCATAGAACAGGAAATTTTCTTGCAACTTCCACTGGTGAGCAGGTCATCAAAGGAATTCTTCCACAATAATTTCTCTGCTCCATTTACCATATGGGATTTAACGGGTGAGTATTCCCATGAATGGTATGTCCCTTTGAGCCAATAGCTACCAGCCTCCTCAGGGAACACACAAAACAGCCTTCCTGCTAGGAATCACTTTGACATGCAGAGTCTATGAACTAAAAAGACCTATGCATATTGCAGCAAGACACAATGGTGGTAAGGTAGACCCCATCTTATAAAACTCTCCTGCACCGCTCCTCCAGCTGCTCCCTGCTTGCTTTTTCCATCAGAAGGCCACTGTATTGAGTCCCAGGACTTGCTCATGCTCTACACAAAGTAGGAAATAAGAAAATAACAGCATTTCTGTATCAGGTTTAGGAAAACACTTCAAAGGTTTTTGGAATTTGCTGTAATTGTTTCTCATCAGCTGTTGGTATTAGGTCCACCCATACCTTCTGCAGAAGGGAAGTTAAAACTTAGTAGATTAAAAATTCTTGAAAGGGTGGTTTTAGATGGCCTGTCTCATAACATTTTATGGGAGGTGAAAATAAATTTAATTAAACTCTTACAGTGCCTAAAGCCATCCTACCTTCATCAAAACAAACGGAGTAAGTTGTAATTGTTGCACAAAGACCTTTGATTAGTAGTAGCAGATCATTGGCAAAATTGGATTTGGCACAAATGCATGTATATATAGTTAAACCAATTTTCATACCTGGAAATGCACAAATCCCCCCATTGTAAAATATCCATAAAATGTGCATTTTCACATATTAGCATATGGAGTAAATGCACATTTTGGTCATTTTTTCCTATGACAACTTGAGTGAAATTACAACAGGTTTTAAAAAAAAAGATCTTCAAGTCCATGAAATTTTGTGAAATCTGTCTTGTCAAAAGCCAGGTCTCTGTGGAATCTGTTGATTGTATTCTTAGAAATTTAAATTTATTTGAGTCTATTGCAAATTTGACACCCCTAGTTCTAAGCAATAGTGGAAATGTTAGGATTCGGTTTTGTACTGAAAGCTGGAATGGAAATGGGGAGAGGGCGGCAGATTGGCCAGCAGAAATCAGCCATCATCAATTTTGTGCCCTCCAGATGGTTTGGATAGCAACTCCCAAAATTCCTGGCTGTTACTAGCTATACTGGCTGTGGTTTGTGGGAATGTCATCCAAACCATCTGGGAAGCACTGAGACTGGGAAAGGCTGGGATAGAGAAGCACTGCCTTATCTCTGGCCAGGATTTTAGGAGGAAGGTCCCCTTTTAATGTAATATAGTTTCTAGGGGTTAAGCTAGAAAGCAATCTGGTCTCTAGGAAAGGAAGCAATTCCTCACCCCTGGCGAGAGTGTCAGAAATGGAGTGGGAAAACATAAGCTCATTATATGAAAGGCTCAGCTTAACTTTTCACATAATTGGTGGGAACATTCAGTGGAAGGGCTCAGGATGATCTTAGGATCTGGGCAAACATATATGGAAGGAGACAATATTTCCAGTAACTTAGCCATAAACTGTTAGGGCTTTAAAAGTTAATTCCAGCACTTTGAATGAGACTGAGAAATGGACTGAAAGTTAGTGCAGTTTTTAGAGCTATTCTATATCCACTAACTTGTGAGTACCCTTTGAACTTAATGGGTTTTATACTTAGTATAATTTACATACTAGTGTATATTTAGAAAAAAAAATCTAAAGTTTGCTTATTAAGAAAAAATGGTTCACTTTTGCTTACATTTGTATCATAGTTTATTTAGTTAAGTCTGTAGGTGGACTGCAATACCAAGAGTACAAAAAACAAAATTATAACACTTGGTACCATATACATAGATCATTCAACATCTAGTGGCTCTCTTGTTCAATTTATTTATAGTCACAAGGTCTAGGAACCTCTGCATTTTAACTTTAATACTTGTAAAGGTAAGCTCAAAAAAGAGGCAGAGGGCTAGAATTTACAAAGCATTGTTAAATTTGTCTGGACATCTTTATGGTGGTACTTCAGTAGTCTGAAAAGTGCAAAATGTCCACTTTTATTTATATTAATGTACAAATATGTGTGAAGCAGCTAATCCTCAGTAGTAAAGATTCGAAACCATTATTCACCTTCATATTAACTGCAATATTTGGCAGATTATTATATTCCATATATTATATTCAACACAAATGCATTCCACAACTCAATATTCTTACATTGCTAAAGAATGTCTTCCGGAACATGGGATCTGTTGAAAAAAAGAGGATGTTAAACATGCTCTCAAATCCTCTTTTCAGTTATATTACCCCCTGCACAGGGAGAGTTGCATGCTGCACACACCCATCAGCTTGCACAGGACATGACTTTAGTCATGTACCATTTCAGTATATGCATGTACACACAGGGTGTATTAAGGGATTTAAAAAAACCTTCAGAAGAAGGATGCACGAGAGCATCCTCTGTGTTACTTTATTTTCAATCTACAAATATCAGAAGATCTGGATTCAAACTTAGATATCCCAGTTTATGCTAGAAATGGGTCTCTCTTATTAGAACTGGAGATCAGATGAATAACGTTTGTCTTTACATCTTGTAAATGAAATTACCTGCTGGTTCATACTGAATTATTCACATGCCAGTGTAACTGTATTTGTTGCCTTGCTTAACTGAGGCCATCTTCCTTCCAACATCCAACATCCTGGTTACCCAGTCGCAAATATGTACCCCATCTCAGTATAACCAAGGCTTATTCCCCCACTAAGTTCTAAATCACAAATTAAATGGACTGCAACCGGAGGCTGGGGGACAGCAAGTCTTCTCCCCAGAAAATTTTAGGTTTGATTCAGTCATGCTTGGAGTTAAAAAGTGAATTGTTCTCAGTCTCCCCATTCAGTGCTCTTTGCTTTTATTATAACAAATTTACAACAGTGTTTGCATCTTATTTTTTTGGGATTCCTGAGTGCAGGAATTAATGTACATGGTATCTTCAAAAATACATTAAGAAGTCTTCTTGTCTGAAAATGCCACAGGTTCCTGATAATGTTTTCAGTTTCCATGGAATAATTGTCTTTTTGGAACAAGATAATTGTTTATTTGAACAAGAAATGTGCTGGAATATCTTATTATGCAACCAAGCCTATACCAATTGCTCTTTGTAACCCTGCTTTCTATCATAAACTTTTGATTTCAACAGTCTTTATGTCATTATATAAGTAGGAAGTTTCAGGTTGCAATTTTGTCAAATATCATTTAATCTGTCAGGTTCCACAGATGACTTAAATGCAGTTAGTTTCTGCTTAGTCTTAGAATTCATGCTGAGTGTTATGGTTTTATTGTTTGTATTCTATTGCATTTTATGAATTGTTGTAAACCACCAAGAGAGCTTAAGCTACTGGATGGTATAGAAAGAAACAGCTAGATTGGTTCAAGGAAGCACTTGTTGATAATGGCAGCCCTTATATCCTTATAGTTCTCCTCTGCCCTAAACATGTCTGGAAAATATGTCCCAAGGGATAAATTCATTCTTACACTATTCAGTCGAAGTAGGTGAATGATTTCATATCTAGAAATTAACCTTAAGCTACATTAGCAATTAGCAACCCCCACCCCCCAAAATAAGCAATTTTCAAACTCAAGGGGAATCATTCCTCTAGGCACTTTTTTGATCAACCATTCTAGGTTTATAGGCAGCAATAAATTTCCTGAGGCCATCCTTTTGCTTCCAGTCACAGTGCTTTTGGGAGGGATTTATTTATTTCATTTTTATACTCCCCAACAGCTGAGGCTCCCTAGGTGGTTACCAAACATTAAAAATGCACCAACAACACACTGAAGAAACATACCAGAATAGAGGCGATTTTAGAGATTTCCGTGGTCTTCTTTACTGCTGGTGGCAGCAGGAACATCTGAAGAAAGCTCACTTACTGGTTCCTGTGACCCACCTGTGCAAGCTGTTTCTGCCTCCACAGGCTCTGTCCAGGTACGCCCTGTCAGCTGTCCATCTATCCTGTACTGCGCATCTGACCCCACTGGGGTTCCAGTCTGGTCCTCAGGGTTTCCTCAGAAAGCCATACCCCCTTTCCTTGGCCAACCCCTTTGCCTCAACTGCTGATCATTTTGTGCTTTCCTGGCTTCCGCATATCCTTTTCCCAACCTGAAAAGTTTAAATGCCCCACATAAAGCGTACTAGTAGGAATAGCTTTAAGCTAACTCTGCTGGCATGATTGGTCTTTCAACTCCTTCCACTTTTCCTTTGGTCCCAACTCGGTGTGCTGGGAGGGCAGTACCCATCTACTAACGGTGGGTGGCAGCTTGCAATAGGAAGCCATACTTGAATTCCATTCGGCAGATTGTGTAGCAGATGGGATTTGCAATTAGGACAAACCAATCCCGGGCAGGCCTTTCCTTTCCAATGCAAGCACTGCTGCCGCTAGGAGCAAGGAATGGGGATAACAACTGGAGTTGCTCAGAAATGAGGGGAGATTAAATGAGCTCACCCCAATCTGCCTGTATGAGCAGGCTTGGACTCTGAAGTCTTGCTATACACAGAATTACTCAGTGTACACTGCAGACCTATATGTAATGTAAACATAATGTAATTGCAAACAAGGAACACAGAGAGACACAGAATCCTGACCACTCATTAGCAAGCTGAGCAGGTCCTGTCTTTCTCTTGCAGTCACCTCCAGTTGAATCAGTCTGACCAAAGAATTCTATACTTTAAGTACACATATGGATACATGGAATATATATAGTGATATATGGTAACGATACTTACAGTCTCAATTGTATTTCTTATGACAACCTAGGAAACAGACAAACAGGCCGTATTATCATATAGTGGTGGTATAAAGTGTTATGTCTAGGTTCTCAGTCCATGCTTGATTTCAGCTATATATCTTAATGGGCAAGGAAGGGAAAAGGTGCCAGCAGCAATTAATAAATAGGGCAGGTGAGCAGGGAAGCTGATTTGCTTGTGGGAAGACTTTTAGGGGCTTTGCTGGCTGGGAGTGCTGAAAACTGGAGGACCTTTTTCTCTCTCTACGCTGGCATAGGATTGTGCCCTTAACTTTCTGCTTAATGTGTCCTTTTCCACTGCCTTGCATTATAAGCAGGATTTTTGTGGGGCTTTTCTAACCCTCGGGTCTCTTGACTCCTACCTAGGGGAAAAGTTATTTTTTTAATGGTAGGCATGTCATGAGCAGAGCTGGCTGGAGCCGGGGGTCAGACTAGATGGCCCAGGAGACCCCTTCTGACTTGCTCTGTTTCTATGCTTCTATGTGGTGCTGTGTTGTTTAAACCTGCTGGCCCATCATGTACCTTCCCCATCCCCTAAAAAGACTAGTCAACACTCTCCATTGCCTTTCCCCTCCTTGTCTCCCACACACATTCTTTTTTCTGGATTGCTGCATTGCAATTAGTTCTTTATACTTTTTTATTGTAAGCTGTCCTGAGATGCTAGTGGTGGATGGGTTAGAAAAGCTATAAATACATACATACATACATACATACATACATACATACATACTTTTCAACCCAGAATTTAGTCTAAACCCTTCACCCATCTCTTGTCACTGGATTACTTAACTTTTGCGCAGACCTAACTTCCTTGCTTACCTATCCATGAACTCTCTTGTCTGTCTTTCCTTTCTTTTGTGATTACACTGCAGAAGCAGGCCTGTGTGGTAGGAAAACTCCATCTATTAGTGCTTGCAAACGTATGGACCCTGATGTCTAAACTTAGGGTACATAACTTTAATGATTATCCTTTTTGAGCATTTCTTTTACCATTTTCCCCAAATTTTTCTCAAATCATTCATAGTACATTCTTTATTCTTGGCAGCCACAATCTCATCCCCATCTCTTCCTTCAAATGTATCCAATGAAGGATTGAACAAGGATCACCATATAGTCTGATAGATATAGCAGTAAATGTACATTTGGATTGCCTATTTGAGATATGCATTTCTGCATCAAGCATCACATGAGGACTGTTCAAAGTAAGCCTAGATTGTTCCTTACCTTTATTTGGAATTTATAGCAGGACTTATCAACGTTACAGCTACTTGGAGGGGTTTTCCATCGTATTGTACAGAACAAAGCCCTGCTCAGGGCAATTCACAAGGATCTTAGAAGACAGGCAGATGTGTACAGAAGGAGACACTTCTTCAGATACCCAGCCCCTAAGCTGTTTAGGGCTTTACATGTCATTGTTACCTCCTTAAATTGGGCCTGGACTTCAACTGGTAGCCAGTGCAGACAATACAGGACTGGTGTTCTATCAGCATATCTGCCAGTCCCTCTCAAAAGCCTGGCTGCTCTGTTCTGGACCAACTGTCCAGACCATCTTCACTCTACCAGCCCCACGTAGAATGCATTATGATAGTCCTATCGGGAGATTATCAGAGCATGGGTCCCTGTTGCTAGGCCCTGCTCATCTGATTAAGGATGTAGTTGATGGAGCAGATGAAGCTGGAGGAAAGTGCTCCTCATGACAGCAGTCACCTGGAACCCCAAGGATAACATTGGGTTGAGGAGCATTCCCAAACTACACACCATGTCCCTTACAGGGAGTGCAACCCCATCCAGAACAGGGTGAAAATTACTCAGAGTAGCACCACATACCCTGTCATCAGAGTAATAAGATTTAACAGCATTTGATCAGGTGATGCTTAAATCAGATGAGAAAATGATTAAAAGACTATATAATTTCTTACTAGATAGGAGAATGGAAGATGAACAGGTTAAGGAAACTATGATAATGTGGGCACAAAACTTTGAATATAATATTGAATTAGAAAAATGGCAAAAGCTGTGTGAGAGAAATATTAAAGTAACATTAGCAACTTCATATAAAGAAAACTTGTATAAAATGTTTTATAGATGGTATTTGTCACCAAATAGACTAGCCAAGATGTTTCCAAATATGTCAAATGGATGTTGGAAATGTAAACATAAATTGGGTACCTTCTATCATATGTGGTAGACTTGCGATAAAGCGAAAAAGTATTGGATTAAAATACATAAATGGCTTGAGGATATGTTACAAAAATTCTTAGCTTTTAAACCTGAAGTTTTCTTATTAGGCATTATACCTGTTGATATTAGTAAACAAGAAATGTACTTGATTTTACATGTAATTACTGTGGCAAGGATTGCATTTGCCCAACACTGGAAAAGTGAAGAACCTTCCACCAATGAACTGATCCTAAGAAAGATCTTGGACTGTGCAGAAATGGACAGATTGACTTTGTCATTGAAGGAGAAAGAAGATACTGATTTCTATCAAACTTGGGACTTTTTTTATTATTGGCTAGAGAAATGGGACTTTGTATAGATTCAAATATGTTTTTAAGTTATCATAAATAGAAAAACTGTGGGGGCTGACCCAGCAGTCCGATGTTTCTGGTGATTGATGTTGTTTTTAGTTTTTCTTTGTATTAAGGTTATTTTGAATAAAACTTATTAAAAAAAAAAGAGTAATGAGCTTTCTGGCTTTGGTTTCGACACTGCTGTAGGAATGCCAGTTCAGGCAATGTTTTGTTTTCTACTGGCTGCATAGGTGATGCAGGAAAATAGTGGGTCATGGCTATCCATTGATGTTAAAGGAAGTGTTGAACTTACATCTCTTTTCTTTCTTTTTTACATTTAGTGAAATATTTTTGTTTTGTTTTATGCTATACCAAACTATCCCCTTCCCATCAGCTCCAAACCTCTTCAGCTCCCATTCAAATGCAAGAGATGGACTAGATGCTGAATATCTTTTGCCTGTATTATGCCATCCCTGTATTGTGGTCTAGCTACTATTTGCCAAATGGAGCTGAGTTGTGATCTCTCCAATGCAACATCTGGTCATATCTATCCATGGACACAGCACCACGTATTTGATTTGGCACCACCTATCCTGCTGGGGGCAATGGATTGGATTAATGTATTTCTTGTTATAAATGTATATTGGAATGTAGCAAATTATTTGTTTAAGAATGTTAGGCTTGAGTGGAATAAAGATTTGGAAACTTAATTCTTGATATTGAGGTTGATCAAGCAAAAACTCCTGTTTGTCTATCTTGTTAAGAAGATATTGGCTAGCTCTGGTAAGTACTGTAATATGTAATATGACATACTGAGGCATACTCTGTGATGAGCATTTTTTGTAGTTAGTGTGCTTATCACTCCATCTTGTGGAAGTGAATCCCATAATTTAATTATGTGTCATGTGAAATAATGCCTTTTATTTGTCTTGATGCTCCCACCAATCAGCTTCCTGGAATAATCCTTGGTTCTATTTGGTGATGACTGTTTGCATTATTTTTTTCCTTAGGAAAAATGTTTGCAGCTGCCCATGTGCATTGCAATTATATTCCCGTGGCATGTACAGGAACAACAGATCCTGAGATCCCATATAGTTGGAGGGAATCTTATACTACAAACTCACTTAGAAAAACCCCACCATCGTGGAGGAGCTCACTCGTCTTTCTGCATTTGAACCTACCTGCTATAGGTATTTGGATACCCTTTCAGATATATGAACTGCTACACACACACACACACTCAGTAAACCTATGGATACTGAGTTTTTGTTAACCTTGTGAACTTGCCTTTGCGTGCTTGTTATATTACACATTAAAAATAAATATTTAAAAAACCCTTCCCTGTCATCTTAAATGTGTATGTACTTCCCATTTTCCTGTGCCTAGGCTATAGATAACATGGAGCACAACCCAGTGATGCAACTCAAGTGAACAAAACCTAGAATGGTTACCATAATGTTTTCTCCCTTTATAGACAGGAATAAATCCTTAAATGAAAGAATGGAATTAGACCGAGAGTACATGCGCAAAATGCCTGAAGCTACAAACTGAGCTACCTAGCAATCTTGTTTTTAGGTAGATCCATAGTGCCCCCTGGTGTCTTGTCCTTCTATCACACAGTAAGCCCAACCAACCGAAAGACCAGTCATTGCTACAGCTGTGCTATCAGTAGCGATAATGCATTCCTTAATTCTTCAGTTTGCAAAGTCAGTTTTGCAAAATGCATTTGCTGACCCAGAGGCACATGCACACACCAGACGCCTCAGAATACCCCTACAGTTGCTTGCAAAAAGGTCATTTTCTTTACTTTTTTTAACTGAATGAGCATGTTGCAGATGTGCAGAACAGAAGTTTAAAAATAACTTTAAAAACTGGTAATAAAGTTCTGGCCATAAAGAACTCCCTTTCTCCATATATGTGTGATCAAAAGCATCTGGGGGATTGTAAAGGGAAAGAGAGAGAGAGAGAGAGAGAGAGAGAGAGAGAGAGAGAGAGAGAGAGAGTGTGTGTGAGCCTCCTCCTCTTTGCTCATCTTCCCCCTGTACCATTTGGTGGGAAAACACCACTCACACCAATGCCCTCTTCCTTTTTCACACATTTTCACAATGTGCCACATAGAAAACAGTCCCTCACCACTGTTGTTTGACACCCCTCATGTATTTTCCACTCTTTTGTTCTCTTCTCTTTCCTCACACAGATTTTTAATGGGATTTATGAGGCAGGAAAAGCCCACCTTCAATGCCTTCTTCCTTTTTTAAATTCACACAGTACCATACACACACACATACACAGTCTCATTCATAGAATCACATGTGCACACATGTGCGTGCGCGCGCGCGCGCACACACACACACACACACACACACACACAGAGTGTCATATACAGCAAAATGGCCTTTCATAACTGCCATTGCCAAGGAAAGAGCAGGGAATAAGAGGAGGAGAAGAAAGAGGCAACATGCTGTGGGCAGTCTTGTTCTGGCATTTGCCCAGAAGTATGAACACTTAACCTCTGTGCTAGAACAGAGCTCTGTGTGATGGACCCAAATCCTTGCCCACTGTGGGCACTGCCCCTGCTTCAGTTCAGACCAGGCTATCTATTTGTGGACACCAATTATATTCTTGCAGATAATTACAGAGAGATCCATTTGAAGCCCTTTACAATCCCGTTTTTTGTTTTACCACACAGAGTAATATGGGGCAATTAGTAAACTTGGCAACCTGACTGCTCACTGCTAATTCCAGATCATTTAGGAACGCGTGGAAAAGCAATGGCCCCAATATCCTCTGAGCCCACACTGTCTGAATCCCTCCATTAGGAAAAAGTTACAATTTATTTCTGCTCTCTGTTTCTTGTTCTTTAACTAGTGGCAGAGAATTCGGTATTCGCCTAGATTTACCTTATTCTGTGAGTTTATCAAGCGAATGTCTAGGCTGGCAGAACAGGCATTTTGGTTTCTGAGCAGAGTTTGTAAGACAAGCAACCTTGACTAGATACTTGTAGGATGCTCAAATGATAAGGAAATGGGAGATGCAGGGCTTTGCAGGCCTGCCTGTGATGTTAGTGGGTGCTGGTGATTGCTACCTTGTTAATGAAAGGTTTAGCCAGCAAAATATGGATGGGCAACCTGTTGATATTGGAAGATAAGTGTGTTGTAACCACTACTTCCAGTGTTTCCCCTTCCCGTCAAAATGGGTGATATCTTGGGGAAAATGAATTTGTGTGACCCTAGTTACCTCCATCCAGTTTGAGAAGGTGCCATTGATGAGCACTCTTTGTGTCCAATTTAGCAACCAATTTAGAATTCAACTAATAGTTTTTCTATCGAGTCCACTTTTTGCTAATTTGCTTATCAGAATGTCATGTGGCACTATGTCAAAAGCTTTGCTAACAGCAAGGTAGATTGTGTCCACAGTGTTCACTCTGTCCATTTGGGAGTTACCCAGTCAAAAACTTGCTTCTTGATTTAATGGTACACCATAAATAATTATCCACCATAAATAAGCCTACTGAATGTATCCCCTACATATGTCCTTGACAAAAGGTTCTGCTGCTCTTGATTTAATGGTGCATAAAGAATAAGTGAATCCACTGAGTACACTGAGATATGCACACTGAATGCTCAGCATCTCCAAGGGCGATGGAAAACTTAGCTGCATTCTGCATATAGCTTAGAACAGGAGGCAATATTTTATTGGCTTTAAGAACTCTCTGTCTGGAAACACCCCAAACAAGCTCCTTGTCTAAACAAGTCTCCTTTTCAGTCTAGAAAATGATATTTCACCTAGGTACTCCCCTGATTTTTACTATTGCAAATGAAATAAAAATTGATGGCCTTAATTAATAACTAGAATAACAGAATTTTTTGTGTAGACTCTGAAAAGCCCAGGGTCTGAATTTTCAACTAAGACCATTAATTTTATTTCATTTGCAATAATAAAAATCAGGGGAGTACCTAGGTGAAAAGGACAAAAATGATCTATGGCCAACAATGCCCTAAGAGCACTGTCTGATCTAAGCCTTCTCTTCATAGAAAATCTGTGACTTATTGATTTTAATGATATAATTGATAAGTTTGCATCCAAAAAAGCTCAAAAGAAACTGTTCTGACTGTGTATATAGTGTAATGTTATAACATGCCTATGATTCCCTTATGAATGTTCTGGGTAAACATCTTCATTAATTCCATACTTTTGTAAACTTATTAAAGGTTATACGTTTATGGACAATCTTTTTATCAGCGCTACAATTTCAGCAATGTTCTGCTTTCATGGAGTCGATAAAGATGAAAATGAGGTTTTGTTTCTTGTTATCAGATGCGATTAAGTTTGGGCCTCCCAAGGTCTCCTAGCCCAGAGCCTCCAGTTGTTTTAATCCAAGACTGTCAAGAGCCATCCTTCTGTTCTCTTTGTTCGGCTCATTCTGGTTCCAGTCTCTGAAGCATCAGGTTCTTTGCATTTTCTGTTCCTAATCCAGTAAGCAGGATCTTGAAAATCAACAAAACACAAATTTATTGACGTTCTCTGAATACAACTTCAAAGCCAATTACAGCTCATTCCTGTACAAGACTGAGAGCTTTTTAAGTTTTTTTTTCATGAAAATCCATTTATGTTCATCCTTCTATATGTATGATTTTCCAGATAATCAAACTGTTCATTTTATCACATCATTTAAATGAGTCTGTGTGCATTTTTCAAAAGTACACATTCTTTCATCCGTGTTTTCTGATTTTTTCTTCCTTCGGATATACTGCAAGTGCAGAAATCTACAGAATTTGACCACAGATTGTGTTCAGTACTGTATTTAATTTTGGGAGGGGTGAATTGGTTATATTCTTGTAAAAATGAACTATATCTGTACCTAGAACTGCCCTGGAAATCAAAAAGTATGTGCGCACTCCTTTTCATTGGGCATACTTCATGTTGTGGGTCTCTGCTTTAGGAATAAGCCAGGTCCAAATTGGCTTATAATGTCATTTTTCTTGATCCTTACTTTCCTTGATCCTTCCTTCTCACTCATTTCCTGTTTCTCCAATAGGAGAGGCAGGTATAGGCTAGGAGAAGCAGCATCCGTCAAAGGAATGGGAGCTGAGGACCATCACCCTGAGACCTACTCATACATGAAAGGAACTGGCATACATTAACAGCAGTTGATAATATATCATGTAAGAACAGCACATTTAAAAGAAACAGTGCTATACTCCTGTAAAATAAAGTCATCTGTATGGAGTCAGGCAAAAACAACAGTATTTTTCTACTTTAATAAGCTGGTGATTAAGGCAAATGTCTCACACAGTTTTTCAGCTAGTAGACATTTCTTCAACCACTGTTATATTTTCATCTGCTGGTAGCATCTGGTCCACCCACACTTTCTAGAAAAGGGAGAAGATAAATCTTGTTGGGTTAATTCCCAAGACTCACAGCTGTCCCAGTTCTACATTATTTTATTCTGCAAAACCCCATAGACATGACAAGTACAAAACAAAAAGTTATTGTTCATCCTGAAACTTTCTTCTTATGTTCCCCAACATATAAACAATGAAACTGTGAAGTCCAACACTTTCTTTTTGTACTATATAGTGAATTTTCAGGCATTTCCACTTTCAGTGAAGCACTGTTTGTATTCAATATTAATAAATGTCAAGTTTTCTCAATTAAGCAGAACTGTTTGTTTAAAAGTGCTATCTATTTTAGAAGAAATGACTTGAAGCACCTGTTCTTAGCAGTGGGATATTGCTGGTCAAATTGATTATTTTCAGCAAATTATATAAGGAATATTTCAACCTTTGTAGGAAAGTCTTTTTGTAGGAAAGAAGGGCATCTGAGAAGAGGACAGGGAGAGGGAAGAGATGTGTGGTGTATTGCCTAAGGCAACCATCCTCAACCTGTCCTAGTTCCCACTGGATTCAGCAAACATGCTCAGTCATTAGGAATGCTGAGAATTGTAGTCCAAAACATCTGGAAGGCACCAGGGTGGGAAACACAGGACTGGAATGTCAGACTAAGTCCAGGATGATCTATGGAGGTCAAAAGATGAACTTGGCCCATCTTTAGCTTTGAGCCAACCCTACTTCACAGGGTTTTTCTGAGCAGTCAGAGAAAGGAGAGAGGAAATCTAAAAGTATTACTTAATGGGGGATGCTACTTAGCAGAAAAGACATACTTAAATTTCTGAATAGAAAGAGACACATTTACCTTTTTATGAAGTATTGTATCAATACATTTTAGAACTCACCTCCATATTCTTCTCCAACTGCCAAGTAATGTTTTTTGGTTGTGGAACTGGCTCTGTTAGGTTTTGCCATAGATGAGATCTGCAGGGAGAAGAGTTGAAAGCTATCATTTCAAATCCTCCACATCTCCATTATCCTTCCTTTTGCACATGAGAAGCTGTGTGCATGGAAAGGCTGCACACACCCAGCAGCATACAGAAGGTGCAGACCATTTAAATACATGTAAACATGGGCACAGGCAGAACTATGTACTGCCATTTTCAATTTTAAAAACCTGTGCACAAATGCAGCATGCTTTGTATAGTGATCTGTCTTTCATTCCTATGTTTTGTTTTCTTGTTTCATTCAGAATAATAGGATGAGAGGGTCAGAACAGTGGCTATATCAGTTTGGGGATACAGAAGTCCTCATTCATCCTGTGAAAGGGCGGTCAGTAGCATTTCACCCATTGGGAAGTATATAAATGTAATAAATAAAGTGGCAACTCCTCTTTGTCAGACAGCAAGATGAAATATATTATTTAATTGCTTTAATTTTGTAAGTAGGTATTAAAAGTACACATTGGAGACAAAACACCTGGCTAAACTATTTGGCTCAATCTTCTTATTACTTCAAAGAAACATCATCTGAAGACTGGAATTATACAGCATTTCTCTTGGGTTGGAATTTACCTCAAAGAGAAGGTTTCCAATTTTTTTTCTGCACTTCAAACCATGACTTCAGATTCAAGCAGTAAGTTGGATGCCCTTAGCAACCTGGTGTTATTTTGTCTTTCATTCCATGACAAAAGACTGTTAAGATTAGTAATCTTTCTACACCCGAACAGAATACTGGTTTTGAGAACACCTACTCAAGAGCTGGAGGGCTATCTAGTTCAGTTGGCCAACTGGATACATGTTTTTTATATGGGATTCACACAGCCAAGACATGAGAAATAGCCCTTTCACAGTGTGGTTCCCTGGGGATAAGTAGCACAACTATATGGCCATCACAGCAGTATCCATGGACAGATTTACCCTGCATGAATGCATCTAATCCACCTTCAAAGCCATCTAAATTGGTGTACATCTCCACCTCTTGCAGTAGCAATTCCACAGCTTGACTATCTTCTCCCTGAAGTAATTCCTCAGTTTCATGGGATGGCTCCAGGGTCTAACATGATGAGAGAGGAAGGAAAGCCCCTCCATCCACCATTTGCACAACATACATAATGGTATATAGTGCTGTCGTGTCCTTCCCACCCATCCCTTACTCATCTTTTCTCTAAACAAGTAACCCATTGTAACCCTTCTTCATATGGGCATTGTTTCATGATCTTTATGGTTGCCCTGTTCTGCCCCTGTTTTGCATTCAACTTTGAATAAGACCTTCATCTCACTGGGTGTAAAATCTTAGCAAAGAAAACACAAAGTTGTCAAGTGTCAGAAGAAAGGCAACGAGGCAACTAAACGTCCTTGTTGTTTCTCTGTGTGTGGAAATGACAGGCTATTACATTTTACCTTTTACAGATCAAAACCAGGAGCAAAATTATTAAGATGGTTCCAAGTGCCACAAGAACTAAGTGTATTACAGGGAATTGATTGGGGCTGGTACCTGAAAAAGAGAGGCAGGCATTGGTACAGGGCATTTAAAAAGCAAATATACGACACACAGAATGGCCCTGATGCTGGCATCATTTTTTTCATTTTCTTTTGTTTAAAGTGGATTGGTGAGGGAGAAGCCTTGGGCTGCATGCCAGCCATAATTCAACTTCTAAGTGCCTATGCATTGCTCCCACAATGCAGTGTGCTTCTGAGATGCTACACTGGGGGTCTGGACGCATTTGGAAGAAAGACGATGGAAGGTCCTGCAGCCTCCTGGCCTCATGCTCCTCCGCTCAGGGCCAGGCTTTTACAAGGAAAAGAAGTTGTGGCTGACATGTAACCAACTCCTCTTCCTATGTGCCAGTCTGGTGCCCCTGCTAATAAGCTTGTTGGAAGCAGCACTCAAGAACCTTGGCATGATTTTTTTCCCTTTAAAGGTCCAGCACTGAAAAAAGCACTTGGTTACATGCCCATGGTGGCCTTTCCCTGCAGCTTCTTCTTCCTGTTGTAAGTTGTCTGGGGGATACTTCAGTGGGCCCCTCCAAACCTAACATGGTGCAGCTGTCTGGGCCATTCAAATGATCATGAATGTATCCCTTCCTGCTGGCTAAATCAGCAGGAAGCTTGCAAAGCATGAGTTCCGTAACTTCAGAGTTTCTAAAGAAGGTCTCTCAGTCTACCCTTGTTTGGGAAAGTCATCTTCAGCACTTCAGCTCTGTTCAACATTTTGCTGAAGGCAGAAGTTGTGAGGCTCTTAATCCTTTACTCTTATTTATTCCTGCAGCTGCACTCATACTTTGAAAGACTGTAATTAGCCCCTGCGAACTGCAGAAATAATGGTAAAATCTCACCATCGCAGAACTTTTGTTACTATTCAAAGTATGTCTCCGTATATTTGCCAGTGTCTGGAGACATGTTGTTTCTTCCCAGAAGGGCAAAGCCAGGAATAGCTTATAAAACAAGCAAGTGGGATGGACAAGCAATGCTGTTCCCACTCCCTAGGAGGTGCTCTGGGAATGGGAGATGGATCACCCAAATGCATAGGTCAACCAGTCTGAATGGTGGAAGGGAGAAACGTCAGGTCCTCCAATAGGGGCTGAGCTTGCTGGGCTTTTGAGGGGTGCCACAAAATTGTGGAGGAAGCCTTTGCTTTAATGGGGGATGCTTCTTCTGCATTTGCTCATTTTAATTTTCTGCCTCCTCCAGACTGGGTGCTTAGAGGCCACCCCAAGCCTAACTTACCCTGGAGCCCTGCTGTAGTCAACAAACAATGGGGCACAGCAGAGACCCTGAGGCATCTCCTCTCCCTCAGTGCTCCTGCAGATATTCTAGGTGACACTGTAGGAGCACCAGGGGAGTGGAAATGGGCAGCAGCCACTGGTAGCATTTAAGGCTGGCTGTCATCGGCCAGGGCAGCAAACTGCTTTAGCACTCTTGCCAGGAGACTCCGTAGGGGTGGCCTGTACCCTCTACTGGAAACCATGGCTTCTTGGAGTGCTTTACAAGACCAGCAGCATGGTTTATAAACCACTCCAAATAACCCATGATAGCTTGATAAACTCAGGTGTTTTAGTGGATTCTGTGAATTCAGTCAGAATCTTTTTGAGGAGGGAAAAAACATGGGTCCAAAACATTGGAGTCTGCTACATTGACAAAGACACACAGAATTGCTCTGAAAACGTATTGGATTTAGTTACTTTGGAGTTAAGAAAATGGCAGCTGGGCCCCAAGAACAGAGCACTCAATCTTGCTGCTGCTTCCAATTCAGGTGACAGCATTCTCTCTATTATATTATATTATATTATATTATATTATATTATATTATATTATATTATATTATTATATTATATTATATTACATTATATGGCCTGTTTGAAGGTTCCCTGTTGGACTTTTAACTCCCACTGAGGCAATGGGATCATTTATCTTAAATTAGTGTGTGTAGCAGTATTTACTACTATGAAAACAACTGTTGTACATGTTGCTTTCCTTTCCCTCTTTTCACTGTAGGAAGTGAAACTGTGACTTGACTAAGCACCCAGCAGGTTCCATACAGTTTGAAAATGGAACAGCAAATGTCATGGGAAGACACTTTCAAATAGTACAGCACTTCCCCATGGGCTAACTTATTTGTTTTCTCTCCTTTTCTCAGGCCGCACAACTGTCTCCCATCTTGTGATTGTTCTCTGCACCCATCAAAACCCTGAACTTGGATGAACTTTGAGCTAGATGTCTTGACACCTCTGCTAAGGGCAAGTGGTGCAAGTGGTGAAAATTAGATAATGGCACCCACATTCAGACCTGCAAATTGTGGAGGGGCAATATTTAAGGGTCATTTGAGAATAGCCTTAGATGTTATAATGGTTCGTGTCAAATCTCAGGGGATGGCTATGCTGAATTTCAGGAAGACAGAAAACTTTTTTCCTTTACTGGTCCTCTGAATATGTAGAAACTACTCTCTTTTTGGACGCCCAAATTTCCCTTCCAAACTGATAGACATTCAACCACTTCAATCCACTATTAGAGGGAATGTCTGGGGTCAGACAGAAATCATAATCATTTACCAAACTCAATTTGTTTACTCCATTCACCAAACTTTCCTGTAATGACACAGTCATCGTTTCCACCTGTACGCAATTTCAAGATGTATTTTGTACCCTGAGTGAAGTTTCTGGAGGTGATGCCATCAGCTACCTAAAAGCAGAATATATATATGCTTTAGTTCTTTGTAGGGGAATGTACTTTTCTTTGTAGGTGAACTTAAAATTTACACTGAATCATGATGCAAACTGCCAAATAAAGCAAATTTAAAAGTGCTTCCAGTTGACAGATGTTCAGTTTTTGCTCCAACCAGTGCTTGGCATGTCATATATTCCTTTCAAACACTAATAAAAACTACTGATGTATCGCACTGAGGCTTCTCTGAGAGATGTGCCTGTCATCGTTTAGGTGAAATTCTGAGGAGTGGTTCAGTCCCAACAGTACCTAACATAAAGATAACCTTAACTATTGTTTAAACCATAGGTGAGGGGCCTCAGATCCAAGGTCCAAGTCTGGTCCTCCTGGGATCCCAATCCTGCTTTTCAAGGCTCCCCTTATTCCCCTTATTCCTTGGTCCCTACCCTCTCCTGCAGCCACCAGTTATTTGATTTCCCAGCTTTTGTGCCATTATCCCCATTCTGAAAGTGACTCTCTGATGGCTTAGTTCCTGGCATCAAGAAGCGTAAGTTAAAATATGGTGCCGTGCTTTGCATGTTTGGCCCTACTCTTTAGCTATGGTCTCACTCGTCACTGGAACGTATCTGAGAACTTCACTGAAATTGAGTAGAATTCCTGGACTCAAGGAGATTCTCCACCTCTGGTTTAAATCAATACAAATGCACTGAATGGTGCTTCTACATGGAGGGTTGTCAGCACTAAAAATCATCAGCACTAAACAGCTGTTATCCTTCATGGATCACTGCCTTGTCGTGGCGAAGGGGCTTGTGTAGCTCAATGAAGCTATGAGCTATGCCATGCAGGGCCACCCAAGATGGACAGGTCATAGCAGAGAGCTCTGACAAAACGTGATCCACTGGAGAAGGAAATGGCAACCCACTCCAGTATCTTTGCCATGAAAACCCCATGGACAGTACCAAAAGGCAAAAAGATACGATGCCAGAAGATGAGCCCCTCAGGTCGGAAGGTGTCCAATATGCTACCAGGAAAGAACAGAGGGCTAGCACTAGTAGCACCAGAAAGAATGAAGCGACTGGGTCAAAGCCGAAAGGACAATCAGCTGCAGATGTATCTGGTGGTGAAAGGAGAGTCCGATGCTGCAAAGATCTATACTCCATAGGAACCTGGAAGATCCATGAATCAAGTCAAACTGGATACGGTCAAACAAGAGATGACAAGACTGAACATCGACATCTTAGGAATCAGTGAACTACAATGGACAGGAATGGGTGAATTTAATTCAGATGACCATCAGGTATACTACTGTGGGCAAGAATCCCTCAGAAGAAATGGAGTAGCCTTCATAGTCAATAAAAGAGTAGGAAAAGCAGTCCTGGGATACAATCTCCAAAATGACAGAATGAGCTCAGTTCGAATCCAAGGCAAACCATTCAACATCACAGTAGTCCAAGTCTATGCCCCAACCACTGGTGCTGAAAAGGCTGAAGTTGACCGGTTCTATGAAGTCCAACAACACCTTCTGGAATTAACACAAAAAAATGATGTCCTTATCATCATGGGGGATTGGAATGCTAAAGTAGGAAGCCAAAAGATAACTGGAATAACAGGCAAGTTTGGCTTTGCAATACAAAATGAAGCAGGGCACAGGCTGGTAGAATTTTGTCAAGAAAATACGATGGTCATAGCAAACCTCTTTTCCGACAACCAAAGAGACGACTCTACACATGGACATCATCAGATGGTCAACACAGAAATAAGATTGACTATGTGCTCTGCAGTCAAAGATGGAGAAGCTCTATACAGTCAGTAAAAACTAGACCAGGAGCTGACTGTGGCTCAGATCATTAGCTTCTTGTTGCAAAATTTAGGCTTAAATTGAAGAAAGTAGGGAAAAGCACTTGGCCACTCAGGTATGACCTAAATCATATCCCTGATTGACAAATAGATTTAAGGAATTAGATCTGATAGACAGAGTGCCTGAAGAACTATGGACAGAGGTTTGCCACATTGTACAAGAGGCAGCAACTAAAACCATCCCAAAGAAAAAGAAATGCAAGAAAGCAAAATGGCTGTCTGAGGAAGCTTTACAAATAGCTGAGGAAAGAAGGGAAGCGAAAGGCAAGGGAGAAAGAAAAAGATACAAACAATTGAATGCAGAATTCCAGAGAACAGCTAGAAGAGATAAGAATGCCTTCTTAAATGAACAGTGCAAAGAAATAGAAGCAAACAATAGAATAGGGAGAACCAGAGATCTCCTCAAGAAAATTGGAGATATGAAGGGAACGTTTCATGCAAAGATAGGCATGA
>NW_025335268.1:83373050-83380077 GCF_004798865.1 Varanus komodoensis
TTCATTTAAGAAGGCATTCTTAAATGAACAGTGCAAAGAAATAGAAGCAAACAATAGAATAGGGAGAACCAGAGATCTCCTCAAGAAAATTGGAGATATGAAGGGAACGTTTCATGCAAAGATAGGCATGATAAAGGACCAAAATGGCAGGGACCTAACAGAGGCCGAAGAGATTAAGAAGAGGTGGCAAGATTACACAGAGGAACTATACAAGAAAGAGCTTAACATCCCTGATAACCACAATGGGGTGATCACTGACCTCAAGCCAGATATCCTGGAATGTGAAGTCAAATGGGCCTTAGGAAGTCTGAGCAACATCAAAGCTAGTGGAGGTGACAGCATTCCAGCTGAGCTATTCAAAATCTTAAAAGATGATGCAGTAAAAGTGCTACACTCAATATGCCAGCAAATTTGGAAAACTCAACAGTAGCCACAGGATTGGAAAAGGTCAGTTTACATTCTGATTCCAAAGAAGGGCAATGCCAAGGAATGTTCAAACTACAGCACCATTGCACTCATTTCACATGCTAGCAAAGTGATGCTCAAAATCCTACAAGCTAGGCTCCAGCAGTATGTGGACCGAGAACTACCAGAAGTACAGGCAGGATTTCGAAGAGGAACTAGAGATCAAATTGCCAACATACGCTGGATCATGGAGAAAGCTAGGGAGTTCCAGAAAAACATCTACTTCTGCTTCATTGACTATGCTAAAGGCTTTGATTGTGTGGATCACAACAAAAAGCAGAGACATCACCCTGCCAACAAAGGTGCGTATAGTCAAGGCTATGGTTTTCCCAGTTGCAATGTATGGCTGTGAAAGCTGGACCATAAGGAAGGCTGAGCGCTGAAGAACTGAGGACTTTGAATCGTGGTGCTAGAGGAGACTCCTGCAAGTCCCTTGGACCACAAGGTGATCAAACCGGTCAGTCCTAGAGGATATCAACCCTGACTGCTCTTTGGAAGGCCAGATACTGAAAATGAAACTCAAATACTTTGGACACCTAATGAGAAGGAAGGACTCCCTGGAGAAGAGCCCAATGCTGGGAACAATAGATGGCAAAAGAAGAAGAAGGGGACGTCAGAGAATAAGGTGGCTAGATGAAGTCACTGAAGCAGTTGGTGTGAGCTTGAGTGGACTCCGGGGGAGGGTGGAGGACAGGAAGGCCTGGAGGAATGTTGTCCATGGGGTCACAATGGGTCGGACATGACTTCGCGACTAACGACAACAAACAGCTGTTCCATCTTTGTTTTTTGTTTTTTTTTTAATGGATTGTCTGCGACAAGAAGAACAACTGAATATGCATCGGAAGATGAGTGGAAGCCATCTGGAAGTCTCCATAAAATTCCACACGTGGGATAGGGTGACAGTGTATAAAAATGTTGTCTGGAAACACCCAGTAAGTGAACTTCAGGTTCCTGTCACTCATTTGGAAATAGATTCTGCTGGAATTAGTATATTTACCTCTAAGTAAATGTATTCAGGAACAATCCATTTCAACTGATAGTATGAGATGATAAATAGAAACTCACAAAGAACTCTTTCCACCTCACTTTTCCCCACAACAATCTGGGCCCCAAAGAATTTCCCATGAAGCTCTCCTTTTAGACCAAGTGAGCTGAGTGCCTAATCATGGAAACTTTACTTAAATTGGCTGCATATGCTCTGTGTCATTATAAAGAAGCAATACTTACATTCATAATGGTGTTTGTGATTTCATCCTAAGACAGAAAAAAGTTACATGTTTAGCTCTACTGGTATAAACGTTTCCTTCTACCTTTTCAAGCTAAGCTTGACTTCATAAATTCTGTTTATATACCTTAATGATCAAAGAAAGTATCAATATCCATCAGCACTTGGTAAGATGTGTGTATGGGAGGGAGGCATCTGACTTCCTTTTGGGAAGAATTTGCTATCATTGCATCACATTATAAACAAGACTAGGTTTGGACATTTTGCTAGGAGAGCTCTTAGGCCCTGAGCTAATCAGCACCTTTCACAGCAAAGTTCTTGCAGCTTTGTGGGGAGCAAACCATACAAAAGTAGTGGGAGATGGATTTGTAAATTGTGATTTATAAGGGAATAAAAGTGTGTGTGTGGGGGGGGGGGGGGGGGGTTGGATTTTTTAAAAATCCAAAATACATAATACCTAATACAAAGACTCTAAAAAGAGATATATCTATCTATATCTATAACAATATACCAAAGATAATATCAAAATAGCAAACAATATCAAATGTGAAATATCATCAGTATCAACATAAACAATATAATAATGTCAAAAATGTTAATACAACAATATATCAAAATAATATAAAATTAAACAATCTCAAATATCGACACCATCAAAGTAAAACAATATAAGAATATAAAAAACAATGAACTAAACATTATTAATCCACAATAACCCTTGCGGGAGGGGGGGAACCAATGCCTAACCTGACTCCAAGCATATGGAGTCCATATAATTGTGAACCTTTCTGTCATAAATGAATAAATAAATAAATAACCCTTTCAAATCCTTTGTTAAAGAATGGAGGTTTGCAGACAGAACTCAGCTGACAGACTGCAGTTACCCCTCAAATGGGATAGGTTTGCAAGTCCCTGAGTTGTTGCATCTTGAGGATGCTTGTGAAAGTGAAGCAACCTGGAGATACCCGAGTTCACCCCAAAGACCTGAAGATATTGTTGCAAAAGAGGTGTTTGAACCTCTCCTCCAAGCAAGAATAACTTGTGGCTTTGGAACCATTTGGCAGTTTGCCTTGTGACAGTTTTCAAATGCCTCCAGAGGAGGAATTAGTTTACCCATGAGTTAGGGAAGGAGAACCTCTAGATAGGCTGGGTATCTACTGGAATTGGCCAGCAGGTAGCCTCCTGCCATCACCCACCTGAGTTTCCCTATTGTCACCTGCCACCTGTAACTGTGCCTGTCTCCGTAATAACACTTTCCTGCAAATACTTGCAAAAATTAGGAGAACAAGGAAGAAGAAGAAGAAACAGTAACCCTGGATAATGACAGGGAAAAGTGGAAAAGTGAGGGGTTCCTGAGGACTACCAAACCCTCAAAAGTTGTGGCAGTGGGAGCTGCGGGTTATTTGTGCATCTGCTTGGTTATTTATCTTTCAGGCTCATCTCCCTTTTCTTACATTCCTTCTCCTCTTACGTTCTGCTCTCCTCTCCCTTCTTTGACTGCCTTGTCCTTCCTCCATCTCAGTGATGACTCCATAGATTTTCATAGGTCACACACTCAATAAGGGCTGGTGTGGGAAGACAAGGCAACCTTTCTCCAAGGCACTATGTGTTAGGAGTGAGAAAGACAGCTGTTTTTGTGCTTGTTCTCAAGCACTGCTGCCTGGAATTCACAGGAATAAGAATCAGAATGTGAAGCAGAACTGGGGGAAGCCATGGAATGTGGGCCAAGCTGACAGAGAGATGAGAGAAACAGAGATGCTTATGTCAGAGCTAGACTCCCCAGGTGGGCAGGCAGTCTGTAGGAACAACCAAGATGTACAGTTGGTGGGAGAGGACTTGGAACAGGGGAGTTTCTCAGACATAGCTCTTGCCTCCAACATACTCACCAGTAGAGGGGAAAACTTGATTAGAGGATCGACATGTGGGAAGGAGGCATTTCGGAAAGCTCCTTCCAGAGGGATGGGGGCCAGGCATACTCATAAGGAGAGTTTCTGGAGGTGAATACTAGATCGGGTTCAATAACCATTCTGCATTCTCAGAGTTTCATTCTCGATGCTTTGTGCTTTTTGGTCAATAAAAGATGATTTGTGAAGTCTGTGGCATTTCAATGCATGGAAGACGGACCCCAGCAAAAACAGTGTGGGGCAATAGGGTTCTTGTTGGGGAGTGCTTCCCCCCTTACCAAGTGTTGGAGTGGAACCCCTTCCTTTTTCCCAGGGGAAATCAGTGGGAGCAGAATATTATTAAAAGATTTATATATGTGAAATTTGGCAAAAAAAAAAAAACCCCACATTTATTTTTTCTTTTTTGTCTTTATTTTGCTATGAATTCCATTGTCCACAGAAGAAACAAGGACAAGGACACTTGTAGCACCTTAACTAGTGACACTAGTGAGTATCAGGTTTCATGAATGTCAATCCACTTCATGCAGACTCCCATCCATGAAACCTCAGGGTAGAACCAAGTTGCAAGTTTTTAAAGTATCACAGAATGTCTTCTTTTCCTACATGAGGGTAAGCAGAAGCATGTACAGCGAAGAAAAATAGTTTGTTTCTTACCTTAATTTTGGTACTTATAGTGGTTCTCAGTGACATTATGGCTAGAAGAAGGCTTATCACATAGTTTGGAAGACAGGAATTAGCACTAAATCTAAATTCCACATATATTTGAATTGCTTCTTTGGGACATGCATGTCTATATCAAACATCACATGAGGGCTGTTCAAAGTAAGCCTAGGTTGTCCCTTACCTTTATTTGGTAGTTGTAGCATGCGTAAGAAACGTTACGGATATTCGGAGGGGGTTTCCATTGTACTGTACAGAACAAAGCCTGTTCAGGGCAATTCACCGTAATATCATGTGGTGGATCAAGACGCTCTGAAATGAAATTAGCCATATTGTACCTGAATGGGGAGACCTTTTTACAGACACTTGAGTCTTGTGCCTCCCTTCTCACATGCTCCACATGCACTGGGGAATCATGTACATGGTCAGCCATGTGGGGTCAGGCTCACAGCCAGAAAGGTTGTGATGAGGGCTCCTGAGGATGGTCAGGGTGTGAAGAGTGAACACAGGGAGGCCAATCTGGTGGAGAGTAATTTGAATGAATTGATTGTCTAGGTTGCCTACTCAGTAAGCAAGGAGGTGAGGGGCTTCTGTGCATTTCCCCCGATTGCTCCACAAGCAAAGCACAAAAGACTACTTTAGCAGAGTGAGAGATGAATATTCAAAAATGGGACTTCGAATAGCTGCACCATGGCTGCTGCACTGGGGAATGGCTTCTATTACCTTTAGAACATCCAGCTCTAGACTCTGGATGGTCCTTGGGCAAGACATCCTCAGTGCCCTCTGCCCCAGTTAGTCTACTTGCTACTAGCACTGCCACCAATTGCTCTTGTCCTGCATCATCTTTCCCAGCTTGCTGCCGATCATTTGCTCGATAGGCAGAAAGCCAGTGAGTAAGCATGCAATGCATCACTTGCTCTTCCTTCCCACAACCAGAGCAATGGGCAGGTCTGGCCATGGTGAAGAAAACCACTCCAGGGACTCTTGGCAATGGGAACTTGGTGGAGTTGGGCCCATAGTAGGTGTCTAGTCATGCCTACTCTTGATGTCAGTCAGCAGCAGCATCCTATTGATACATACTGATTGACTTAACAAACAACCTCCCAAACCTAATCTCCATCTCTTCATTCTTACCATAATTATATAAGAAAGCATCATAAGTAAAAGGTTGAACTGATGAACTCTCACTTGACCCATTCACTCTGAAGCGAAATGTATATGTATCGATAGTCACATTTGGAAAATAGCATCCAACTTGTATTCCATGTTCATTTTTTAAGTAGTGTGGACAGGTTCTTTCTTCTCCTCTGTATAAGTCAAACTATGTCATTTAAAAAGCAACCACTAGTATTTTGAAATTATCATCATCATATTTATCATTATTATTAATTTTAGTAAATGAAAATGAATTACTTTGGTAAAGTCCATGATCCAAAGTACTGAAAATATAGAAAATACTGAGTATCTGGTGGAGCCTTTTTACCAACCATCCAAGTACAATTCATAGAAGGATCCTTAAAAGTGTAGGAGTGAAGGACACAGGAGAAATTTTCAGCTCCTGTTCCATCATTTCCTGTAAAGAAAGAAAAATGGCAAATATGATCTTTTATAGCATTTATATAATGCAAGGAGGAACTAGAGAAATTCATCAAGTGTAAGGAGATTTCCCTGGAAACCAAGGCCAAGATCATCCACAGTATTTTATTGTGGATCTCTATGTAAGGGTGGAAAAGTTGTACCATGAAGAAAGCTGATAATAAGAAAATGGATACATTTGAAACGTGGTGCTAGAGGAGAGCTTTGCTCTCAGGACCTACAGAAAGGACCAACAGAAAGACAAACATGTGGGTCCTAGATCAAATCAAGCCAATCTCCTTGCAAGAAAAAAATGATGAAACTGAAGCTGTCATACTTCAGGCACATCCTTAGAAAGCAAGACTCAGTGGAGAAGACAGTAATGCTAGAGCAAGTCAAAGGCAGAAGAAGAAAAGTAAGACCAATGATGACATGGATTGACTCCATAAAGGAACATAGCCTTGAGTTCGCAAGAGCTGTGCAGGACTTTTTGGAGGACATTTATTCATAGGGTCACCATAAGAAATAACTTGAAACACATGTCCAGTTTCTTTCTGAATGTCTCCAGTGTGGGAGAGCCCACCACCTCTCTAGGCAGCTGTTTCCACTGTTGTATTGCTCTGACAGTGAAGAAGCTTTTCCTGCTATTGAGTCTGAATCTGGGTTGTTGAAAATTAACTTGACACTTGTAACCACTTAAGTCTGAAAGGACATTGCCAGCAAAAGGAGTGAACATTGATGGAAATAGGGTGGAGGAAGAAGCAGGGTTTAGCTGGATCAGAGCACAGTACTATATTAGCATTTCGTTAAACCTGCAAAAGAGACAGCATGCATTGAAATGCTCCCAGCAGAAGCAGTAGAGGAGCAGGGGTCCTTCTGCTTCCTCTGCTATGGTCATGATTAAAGCTAAGCTTTTGATTCTGCAGTCACGGCACACAAACAGGAATGTGTAGCCTCCAGCTGTGGAATAAACCATACTATGTATCAAGATATGCCACACAAAGCTATATTACTCTGTCCCCATATGTTAGAAAACTTAATGCCCAGCTGGTTGTAAAGTGGCTTAAAAATCATGATAAAGAAATCAAATAAATAAAAATTGGTATATGGCAGGCTGTGAATTTCTTGTTTTTCCTTAATCATGTGTGGAGATAGGGGCAGACAAGAATATTACCTGGAATGCAAGGGGAGGGGAGGG
>NW_025335268.1:83380177-83431391 GCF_004798865.1 Varanus komodoensis
GAGGGGAGGGGAAGTTTATCTCTTCTCTTCCCTGCATGGTGTGAATTCCTCCCTCACACCCTGCAGGGCTAAAAAGATAAAATGTCTCACTGGCAGGCTTAGGAGGCTGAATAAGACCCTCTTCACCATGAATCATGTACTGATTCCACCAGTTTCTTTCTCTTGGGCTCAAGCCCAACACAATACAATTAAAGCTGCACTGCCATGGCCAGCACCAGGCTGTTGGGCATCACTGGTGTAAGACGATTGGTACCTGATCCCACCCGGTCCAATATGTTTAAATTCATAAACAGTGTATTTTAGTTTAAATGACTTTGAAAACAGATACATACCTTGCTCATTCAAAGAAACAACATATAATATGGAAGATAATATAGTGAGTCTACTTAGGTGAGCAAATCCTAAAATTTTTTCCATATTGTTCTTATCTGTATAAATAGATGAGAATAAATCCTAAAATAAAAGAGAAGATTGATTTTATTTAATAACTTTGGTAACTTTTTTCTAGGGGCGGTAGGTTAAACTCCTTTTGTATTGATATTTTTTAAATAAGTTCTTTTTTGTTTTAATGCTTCCCTTAAGTTACTTAAATGCGTACAAATCATTGTCTTGTGCCAGGTAATACTCATGATTTGTTGTTGACTTTTCATTTCTACATAGTAACACTGGAACAGAGACAGCTGCCTAAACCTGAGCCAGACCCTTGGTCCATCCTGACATCCTCTTGGCACTGATGGGCTCTCCAGAATTTTGAGCAGGCGTTTTCCAGACCCATCTGGAAGTGTCTGGGATTGAACCAGCAGGACTCTGCTCTGAGCAGCCCCTGTAGACATAGCAAACACCTCAAACAAAACACATTATTTGCTTTGTGCAATAAAGATACCTGCATTCACTACCTCCATTTGTGCATGGTGCAGCTATTTTTGTGAGGACTCAGACAGGCTTTCAGACACAATCCCACAGATGATAGCTTCTTTCCATTGGCTTTTCAGCCAAGCTCATACTTCAAATGTCATGAGTCAGCCACACTTAGAACAGGGGTCAGCAACACAGTGCCCATGGACATCAATGCATCCCTTGACACCTTTAGGAATGCAATCAGAAGCTCATTTACCTGGGTGAATGTCCCACTGAACTCAGTGGAATATGCTCCTGTGTACAAACATACAAGATTGTAGCATGAGAACATAGAACAAAGAACACTGTGGAAGAGAAAAACTTCTGGAAACTCTCCTGCATTAATTGTGTACAAGCATTGCAGCTGATGAATTCAATTGTAAACTGCCCAGAGAGCTTTGGATACAGGGGTATAGAAATGGAAATAAATAAATATCAGATATTTTGATCAATAACATTACTACAGAGAATTTGATATTTCTTTGGTGTTATCTTATTCATGAACATGACTTATGAACATGACTTATTAAAGAGACTTCTAAACAACCACATAACACATATATATTCCCGACTTTCAACTTTAAAAAAATGTGACTATGGTGTTTGTTTATTTTTACAATAAAGTAGGAATAATGCTGCTACACTATCTTCTGAATCTGGAGCCATGCACAAATACAAAAATATGCAAAAAATATGCAAAACAATGTAATGATTCACATTCTTAAATGCTTTACAATCTTTGCCTCTACATTGAGGACCAAGGCAGACATTGTTAAAGCTGGCTGATAAGCAGAATAAACTGAGAACTGTACTTGTCTGAGCAACGTAGTATTAGGAAAGCTACTCAGGGAAGAACATATCAACTTTTATTTTCTTCTTTTATTTTCTTTTAGATTCAAGGCAAATCCACACATTACTTTTCCATCAATGAGCTGCTGAAATTGATAGGAATGTGGTATTTAAGCAGCTTTGCACCCAAGAGGGAAGGAAGGGGCACAGGGGATGGGTTGTTGGATATTGGCTGACAGAACTGGCAGAACGGCATGTTCTGGTCTATTAGAGGAATTTGGAAGGTAAGCAGGAAATGGCTGGGAATGGCAAGCTATTTCTTAGAGCTGTTGATAGTTACCATTCTACAAGATATGGAAGGGTGGCAGATTGCACTGGATGGTGGGGATAAGGTATGGGGGAATGAGGCCTCAGTAACCACCAGTCCTGCTGTTTTCCCTTCTCTCTCAAAATGGGTTATCTTGAGGAAACAGTCTGTGTGGTCCCTGGTCATCAGTTTGGTGGGGAGTTATTCTTACCTTATTCTCTTACAAGGCTGAAGGAGAGTAGAAATTTGAGCAGGGCTGTAGCAGTGTGGATGGTGAACTGGTTTTCCCCTGAGAAATCAATTTATGTGTGTGTTTCTCATAAGGCGTGTTACTAACGTCTTTCAGGGCTTGCTTCCTTCCTTCTGAGAACTTTCACTTCTAATTCCAGCTCATATGGAGAAATAAAGAAATGATGGTCTTCCTGATTCTTGATTTCATAATGCAGGAGGAATAATTCTTCATCACAAATGAGCCCACTGAAGAAATATATCGCATATTGATGTATTAGTCAGAAATATCGATGTATATGAAATATCCTGGTATATATGAAAACCTATTCAAAGAGAACAATATAGAGGAAGTTACAACAGTGGCCACAGTGCTTCTGTTTTTGTGATCTGCTTTCTCATGAACTACAGCTGTTGTCATAAGAACTGATGTTGTCCCTACAAATGTCTTGCTCAGGATCACTGAGATACAGAGAAGCCTAGTCTATGAATTCAAGGACAATCTCTTCCTTTCCCTTGCCTTGCCTTGCCTTGCCTTGCCTTGCCTTGCCTTGCCTTGCCTTGCCTTCCCTTCCCTTCCCTTCCCTTCCCTTCCCTTCCCTTCCCTTCCCTTCCCAGTGTACTCCAATGTGTTGCCATATATAGCTGGCTACATCTGAATTTGTGAAGTAACTTAGAAGCTCCCTCAGTTTTCTTTTCATTCTTTGTTTTCCTTATTTTGACCAAACCAAGGTCCAGACTTTGATTAATTAAATACTCCGTACTCCTTGTTTTAACTAGGGATATGAAAATTGATGAAACATGAGCTCATTGTAGTTCTCAGAATTTCATCTCAAAGATCCACCATATGAGATTGAGACCATTGGCTTTTTTTTCCTTTTTGCAGGACCATTCATGTTTCTTCTGTGTACCTATTTCCAAATTATGCACATTTCCAAATTTCTGCATTTTCTTCCATTATTTAACCATGCACACATGCATTTTTCAACAGTATGCTTTCTTTTCAAATGTATGCCATCTGAACACTTTCCTTTTTTTGTTCTGCAAAGCACACTGAAAGTTCAGAAATGTATACACTGTGACCACAAATTATGTTCAGGGATTCTCTTCAAGTTCTGGGAGGTGCTAAATAGATAAACTCTTGTCAACAATGAACTGAAATCAGTTTCTTATATATCCTACTGTGACTGCTTTGGGAGGGGGCTGCGGGCCAAAGCCTCACCTTCCCGGCTTCTCCATGCAGAACAACACAAGAAAGCTGTTGCACTCACCAGGTCTTTATTCTGCGCTTCCAGTTTCCACCACACGCTTCCCGCAGCGCCTTGCCCTTGCCTGCCCCAGCTCCCTTCCCTCTTGTCGCAATGGCAGTGAGCTGCACCGTCCCAGCAATACCGCTGCCCAGCCCTGCTTGCGCTTTGCCCCAGCCTCCCTGCCAGCAGCCGCCGCTGCAGCTCTTCCTCAAACGCACATGTGTTTCTCTGCTCTCCTGCCATCTCTCGCCGTCTCTCTCTCCTCTCCCCACTCCTTCTTCTGCCGCCGCTTTATGATCCCTCCTCGCACACCATTCCACCCAGCCCAGCTGTCCCTGCCCCGGTCCGCAATGCCGTACAGCTGCGTACTCCTTCGTATCCCCTGGCCGCTGCTTCCCAGCAAATTGCTCTCCCCACCTGGGCTGCCAGCCCCGCCCTGTTGTCTTCAGCCTGGCCCTGTGGAAGGCCCCAGGAAAAGGGGTGAGCCCCTCTGTCTCCTCACATATCCCCCCCTCCAAGAGGGGATCACCATCTTTGTGTAAGGGCCAGGGACCCTGGTGAGAAAAGAAATCAGCGTTAGCATGTTGGCGACCGTGCCTGTGCTGGACCATAAAGGCCTACGGCTGCAACGCTAGATACCAAAGAGTGAGGTGGGGGTTGTCATCTTTCATCCTACTTAGCCATTGTAATGGAGCGTGGTTGGTGACCAACATGAATGGGGCACCCCAGAGATAGTGTCTCAAAGCCAAAACAGCCCATTTGACAGCTAAAGTCTCCCTCTCTATTGTGGAGTACTGGTGCTCTCGTGGCTCCAGCTTATGGCTCAAGTAGAGTACCGGATGTTCAGCTTCCCCTTCTCCCTGTGTCAGAACTGCTCCCAAGCCCATGGTTGAGGCGTCGGTTTGGAGGATAAAAGGACAGGAGAAATCTGACAACCATAAAACAGGTTGGCTGAGGAGACAGGTCCTCAGTTCTTCAAAAGCTTGTTCCATCTCCTCAGTCCATACCAGGGCACGACTTTGCCTTTTCTTAAGTGCCTCTGTCAAGGGGGCCGCTTTGGAGGAGAAATGATGGATGAATCGCCGATAGTAGCTGGCCAGGTCCAGAAACTGTTGTACTTCCTTCTTGGTGTGCGGCCGTGGCCACCGGCTTAGCTTCTCCACTTTTTCTGCCATGGGCCATATCTGCCCATGACCTACAATATACCCCAAATACTGCACCTCCGGTCGCACTATTCTGCACTTGCCTGGATTAGCTGTCAACCCAGTCTGTCTTAGAGCCACCAAAACGTGCTGGAGGTGATCTAGATGTTCCCCCCAGGTACAACTAAAAATGACAATGTCATCAATATAAGCCGCAGCACAATGGACAAATGTCCCAAGACCTTGTCCATAAGCCGCTGGAAAGTTGCGACTGCCCCATGTAACCCACAGGGCATATATTTAAATTGGAATAGCCCTACTGGTGAGGCAAAGGCTGTCTTTTCTTTGGACTCTTCAGTCAGTGGGATTTGCCAATACCCCTTAGTGAGATCTAAGGTTGAAAGGAAATGGGCTTGCCTCAGAGCATCCAGCAACCCATCTATCCAGGGCATGGGGTAAGCATCAAACCTTGATACCTCATTGACCCTCCTAAAATCAACACAGAAACGGACACTCTGAGCCTGCTTGGGAACCAAGACCAGCTGACTCCTCCACGCACTCACTGATTCCTCAATGGCTCCTAATTGGAGCATTTGTCTTACTTCCTCTATTATCATTTGCCTCAATCGTGGTGGGTAGGGCCGTGTTGGCACCCTGACAAGGGCCCCTGGGACTGTTTGTATATGGTGGGCTACGACCGTCGTGTGCCCGGGTCGATCAGAGAAGACCTCCGTAAATTCTGCCTCCAAGGCCCTGACTTGTGCTACTTGAGTGAGTGTTAGTTGTGAATCAAGAGATAACTGCCCAGGGGCCAATGCCTGAGCCTTGGGTGACTCGGCTGTGCAGTCCACCTGATGACTGGTACTCTCCCTTTCTCTCCAGGCCTTGAGTAGATTTACATGGTAAATCTGGGTTGAACACCGCCTATCTGTGAGGCGTATCTCATAGTCCACTGGCCCCACCCTCCTAACAACCTCGTAAGGCCCCTGCCACCATGCAAACAACTTGCCCCCTCCCGTGGGCAGGAGCAGGAGAACACACTGGCTTGGTTGAAACATCCGGGGCTGGATGTGCTGATCGTAATAGTACTGCTGCTCTCCTTGGGCCTGCCTTAAATTACTCTCGGCCCGCTGAGCTAGGTCAGTGAGGTGTTTCCTCATATCCAGCACATACTGGAGGGTGGAAGTGGGCTCTGGGGCTGACGCCTCCCAAGGCTCCTTGACCAGGTCTAGAATTCCCCAGGGGTGCCGTCCGTACAGCAGTTCAAATGGCGAAAATCCTAAAGAGGCTTGAGGCACCTCCCGTATTGCAAACACCAGGGGCCCCAACAAAACATGCCATTGTCGTGGGTAGGTCGACACAAACTTTCTAAACATCTGCTTAAGGGTCTGGTTAAAACGTTCCACTAGACCATTGGTCTGAGGGTGATAGACTGTGGTGTGCAAGGGCTTTATTCTCAACAGGTCCCACATCTGCCTCAGCACCCGGCTCATGAAATTAGTGGCCTGATCTGTCAAAATTTCCTTGGGGAAGCCCACCCGGGCAAAGCTCCCCAATAGCTCTTGGCCGATCACCTGAGCTGAAGTACTCCTTAGAGGCACAGCCTCAGGATAGCGGGTTGCATAGTCGATCACCACTAGAATATATTGGTGCCCCTGGGCTGACCTTTCCAGGGGCCCTACCAAGTCCACCCCAATCCTTTCGAAGGGCTCCCCTATAACTGGCATGGGTATCAAGGGCCCTGCTGGGGCTCCTTTCCTCTGAGTCTTTCGGCATTCTGGACATGACAAGCAGTACTGCTTGGCCTGAGCGTACACCCTGGGCCAGTAGAACCTTTGGACAAGCCTGTTGGTGGTTTTCTCCACCTCCAGGTGGCCAGCAGTAGGCAAGTCATGGGCTAGTCATAAAACGGCTAGCCTCAGGGGTTCAGGAATCACTAACTGTCGCAATTCCCCGTGTCCCTCTTGCGCAGGTACAATCCTATGTAGCAATCCCCTCGCAATCTCAAAGTGGGGCCCACTCCTTGCACCCTCTCTTGCCCCTGAGGGGTCCTGGGCTTGTCTCAGGACATGGACAAGAGAGGCATCATTTTGCTGGAGGAAGACCAGCCACTTGCGGGAGGTACGCAGGGCTGTAAGACCTACGTCTTCCTCCTCCCCTGCCAAAGCAATCCTGAGCTCATCTCTCTCACCAGCTCTTCGAAATGGGGCCAATCACGTCCAATTATTGCTTCATACGCTAGACTGGGGACAACCCCCACCTTGCATAGGTGTGCCTTCCCCTTTACCTCCACCTTAGCCCATCGACTGACATAAGGCTTGACATCCCCATGTATGCATTTCACCTGTAGCACTTCCGCCAAGGGGCTGCCCCGGGTTTGCCTCACCAGGGTGCGACCACAGCCGGGGTCTACCAAGGCCTCAGCCTCCTTCCCATCCACCCTGGCCTGAACCTGCCAAGCTTGGTGAGGGGCGGCACTCACCGGCGCGGACCACCAGTCTTCCACGAAGTCACACTCCATCAATGGACAGTCCCTCTGGAAATGTCTCTCCTTGCCACAAGTAAAGCACACTGGCTTCTGCTGGGTTCCTCTTCCTTTCCCACTTGTAAGGCACTGCAAATCCAAGGGGGGGCCTGGTGCATGCACTTCCAGCTGGGAGACATTTTTAAGCCTCATGCCACTTCCAGTGGGTGTGGGCTCAGCAGGTCTTGCTCCCTCTGAGCCCCGGTGGCCCTGGCCCTCAGGGGCTTTCTGCCTCTGACCCTCCTGCCAGGGTGCCCCAGCCTGTCTCCTACATCTGGCTCTTCCGCAGCCCCAAAGGTTTCCATAAGTTCAATGGCCTCCTCTAGGGATTCAGGCCTTTGGCACCTAACCCAGCTTCTGGCTGGGGCAGGCAGGACAGTTATAAACTGCTCCAGCAGGACCAGCTCAGCCACCTGTTCCACGCTGCGGATGGCAGGCTTCATCCATCTCAGCCCATTAGCCCGAATCTTCTGTCCCAAGGCTCTGGGTGATTTGCCAGTCGCAAATATGACCCATCTCATCCGCCGCTGATAGGTCTCTTCAGAAACATTCAAAATCCCTAGAATGGCCGCCTTGACTAAATCATATTGGCCTGCCACTTCCGGGGTAAGGGTATCCACTGCTTCTTGGGCAGGACCTGTGAGGCAAGGTGTCAGGATGAGAGCCCACTGGTCTTTGGGCCACTTGGCCGTGAAGGCAACCCTTTCAAAGTTAATTAGAAAGGCTCCAGGGTCATCTTCTGCAGTCTTCTTAGAGATCTGCATAGGTCCTGGGCACTTTCCTCCCATCTGTCCTACCAAGGTCTCAGCTTGAGGGCTTTGTAGTCCCCCCAGCACTTGCTGAAGCAACGAGCTGTGGTTCTGGAGCTGGGCAGTGAAAACCTGCTCCATAAGCTGCATCTGTTGCGTTGCTAATTCCTGCAACAGGTGTTGCTGCTCCTGGGCCTGGAGCCTTTGCTGTTCAGCCCACCAAGCCATCCAGGAGTCAGCTGAGGCAGAGGGGAAAACAGCCTGTGCACCCCCCTGCCGCCCTGTGCCCACATTCTCCACCACTGTGACTGCTTTGGGAGGGTGCTGCGGGCCAAAGCCTCGCCTTCCCGGCTTCTCCATGCAGAACAACACAAGAAAGATGTTGCACTGACCAGGTCTTTATTCCGCGCTTCCAGTTTCCACCGCACGCTTCCCGCAGCGCCTTGCCCTTGCCTGCCCCAGCTCCCTTTGCTCTTGTCGCTATGGCAGTGAGCTACGCCGTCCCAGCAGTACCGCTGCCCAGTCCCTGCTTGCACTTTGCCCCGGCCTCCCTGCCAGCGGCCACCGCTGCAGCTCTTCCTCAAACGCACGTGTGTTTCTCTGCTCTCCTGCCATCTCTCGCCGTCTCTCTCTCCTCTCCCCACTCCTTCTTCTGCCACTTCTTTGTGATCCCTCCTCGCACACCATTCCACCCAGCCCAGCTGTCCCTGCCCTGGTCCGCAATGCCGTACAGCTGCGTACGCCTTCGTATCCCCTGGCTGCTGCTTCCCAGCAAATTGCTCTCCCCACCTGGGCTGCCAGCCCCGCCCTGTTGTCTTCAGCCTGGCCCTGTGGAAGGCCCCAGGAAAAGGGGTGAGCCCCTCTGTCTTCTCACACCTACCCATAACTGCCCTGAAATTCAGAGATCAGTTCTTAACTTTTTGGTTTGGCATCCTTATGCTTATGGATCTCTGCTCTAGAAATAATTCAGAGTTTAAATGCCTTTCAATATCATTCCTTATGATCATTTCTACACCCTTGATCTTAGCCAAAAGGCTGAGAAGTGATACTATGGTTTCTAAGTACATTCCTGAGCTTCCTTGGTCTTATAGCCCTTTCAACACCTTCCTTGCCATTTCCATAGCCACTGACAACTTTTCATTTGGCAAACATTATTTCCTCCAATATTTTCTATCTTTATATTAGGTCCATTAGAATTAGTATATTGGTCCTTGCCCTAGGAGGTTGACTAATCCAGTTTTCTATTTTGTAATGCATATCTTTTTTGCATTGATGAAGTCTACACTTTTGAATTTTAATGAGAGTTTGAGTTAATTCTTGATTTCAGAAGTAGCTATTCCCCTTTTGGTCAGAAAATAGTACTCAAGATGCAATGTGCACGCTGTACCTCTAGTGAATACACCCTTAAACACATGAACAACCGCAAGCCGAGATGGCCACATGGATGAGGATGTGTGGTAACATCCTCCAAAGGCCCAGTTCTGATGCAAATATAATTAAAAATGCTCTGTATCTCACCACACTTGTATTCCTTATGAAGAGATGAGGGTAGCTAAAGAATACCGATCAGTTCCTAATTGGATCAGAAATCAAATGCTTTGACCTGCCTGGAGGAAGAGAGATTACTTTCCTGAAGCCAAGGCAACGGAAAGGCAGGAGTCCAGCTACCCACTCATTTCCCGTTTCTCCAATAGGAGAGGCAGGTATAGGCAAAGAGAAGCAATGGCCACCAAAGGAACGGGAACTGAGGACCATCACCCTGAGACCTACTCATACATGAAGGGAACTGATGTATACTAACAGTAGTTGATAGTACATGTGTGTGAGAACTACACACACACACTTAAATGAGACAGTGATACATCCCAGTAATGCTATAATGACATGTATGTTTAAAACGTCAGCAAAGAAATGGTTGTTGTTAATTCATTCTGGTGGATGAAGAAGCAATGAGAGAAGAGATGGACACTGGAAGGAGCAGGGGCCAATTAATTGGGTTGGATCCAGGTTGGATCCAAAATTCCCCATGCCCTTCTCAGTAGTAAAATGACTTGGAGTCATTGCACTGAATATTCTCCAGGAGGATGAATTTCCTTTCTGGGGAAGTGGGAAAAAGGAAAATTCTCAGAAAATGTCAAACTGTGGAAAATCCAGGGAGTTCTCCTTGTGTTTCTGTTACCAGCACTGATCCACCATGAGCAGGCATTTCTGCTCTGCAGTGTTGAGCAAGTCAGGGCTTCCACTCTTCTCATGCTCCACGTCTCAGCTCAGCAGTGATGGAAGCTTGTGGGCTGAGAAGTACTCTTTGCTGGCAGACAGTTGCCACAATGAATTCAAATGAAGCTGAAACTGAACTTTTATTTCCTCTTTTCTGACTCCTTCAGGATGGTGAGCCTCAGAGTCAAGTTGCACTTTACTGTTGCTGCATAACATTAACTTCATTTCTTCCTCTTTTTTTAACTTAAAGAGGAGGCAACAAGGAGGCGATTGCAGAACATCATCCAACGCAACTAAAGGAAGACGCTCCACAGTGTTGCAAAGCAAGTTTGTCTTCCAGTGCTGCTGTGCTGCTGCTACCTTGCTGGAATTGGATCTCACCTGCACAACTTGAAGTAGATTTTGTAGACTCAGGTCCAGCCAAGTGCCACCTCACTCCCAGCTGTGACAACTTTGGGCATGGGTTCACTTCTAGTCTCAACGCTGAGCCTGGAAGCCCAGGTCTCAGCACACAGTGGCCACAGAGACACATGCCTTGGATACATCTGTCTGGGAGACTGAAATGCTCTCCGTGCTGTCTCTGAAGAGTGTTCAGAAACTCCTGCTGGTTCAGAGAGCTGCTGCCAGGCTGTTAACTAGGATGGGCTGTAGGGAGCATACATTACTGAAACAACACTAGTAGCTCCCAATCTATTTCTGGACACAATTCAAAGTGCTGGTGATGACCTATACAGTCCTAGAGTGCTTGACTGGGCAAGAAAAGTAGTCTGCTTCCAGGAACTGTCCTCCCACCAAAAAGAGAGAGAGAGAGAGAGAGAGAGAGAGAGAGAGAGAGAGAGAGAGAGTCTCTGCTCCCTATGCAGCACAATCCCCCTTTCATTTTAAAAATGAAAAGTATAAGATACAATTTGTTCCCCAGGTTTGCTCTATAGGCATCAATGATTTCTCTAACTTAGTATAACTCATCTAGAATATTTCTACTGGAATACTCTAAAAAATATAATAATGTCTCCCATCATAAAACCAAAACAAAATAAGGTTAAACACCTGAAACAAGCAAGGAAATCACCTTTCTCACTATGACATTAAAATAATTAGTAATTTAATGAAACTTAAGTTAACTTGTAACTAATTTGTACCATAGGTTTCAATGGGTTCCTAATACCAGCAATCTTAAATGGCATTACTTGGAACTAGGCACCACCAGACTCCATGGGACTTTTCTCTGAGTAAATCTGCATCACTTTGGACTTGTGCAGCATAATCATGGCCCACATGAGTCCTTTGTGTTACTTCATTTAACTTTGTCCTTTGTGTGGGCTATTCTTCTGCCATGCAATCTAGAAATAGGTGAGAGAGTTTCCAGTTCTTCTGTTGGGACTAAAACTGAATAAAAATAAACTGATGAGAACTATAACACATTCAAAAACCTTCCTGGATCTGTCTTTGGAGAGTTATCCATTCTTTATTACAGTTTTAATAATCACCATTAATGATTGCCATTCTAAAACCAATAAAAACTGTTACTAGAGAAAAAAGGCCTGTTCCTTACTGCTCTGCTGAGCAAGTCAGTCATTCTGCCACTAGTCATTTATGTTTCGATCATGCACCAACCATGTCATGCTTCTTAGGGCACATGTTACTCATCCTATTTCTTTTCTACAGTGCCTGTGCTTGAGAAATACCATTGCGCAATGAGACTTGGGATTGGTCTGGATGATCTTTTGGCAACTCCTGTCCCGTGATTCTGTGATTGTAATAAAGAAAGAGTTTTCTAATTAAAATGGTTCAAAGTTGCTGGACAGGCCTTGCCTGGGCTACATTGGCCTAATGTAGAGTACATTGAGCTCAGCTTGTGGTTTTGGTAGTTGACATTTGGGGCAAACATCAAGCTAAGGTGAGAATACTGCTGTTGAAGCCTGGAATGTACCAGCAGAGCCCTTAATGTGAGTGAAAAGGAACCGCCTGAAGTTCCTGAAGCGCCATTCTGTCTCGAATATATTGTGGATGTTCTCGCACTGCCAAAGTACAGTAACGAAACTATTGCAGTTATGTACTACACTAGATCGCTGACAGTGGCTGTGGATTGCAACCAACGGAGAGGGACCTGGACATACGTATTAAAGAGCAGGGCCAGTGTCCAGTAAGGGAGACCTTCATTATAAAATGAGCATAAGAAGGCTCAGTTGGTAAGATTACAGTCAGCTGGGGATGATAGGTATTGTACTCATATATCCAGAGGGCACCAGATTTAGGAAAGCTAACTTAGGGTGAGCAAATGGTAAAATATCACAGGGAAAGGTCTTTGTGGAGGTTTCCCCTGCTACTTTCACACACTGTAACTGACACACAAACAGAACAATCCTATATACTATTACTTGAAAAAACCCTCCACTGAATTCAGTGTGATTTATTCCCCAGTAAACATAGTTTAGGCAGGTTCATAGGCTCTGACATGTTGCTAAATGCCCTATAGTTGGCAAAGGGCAGGGAATTCAACTTGCATTCTTTCCAATTAAGTTGAATGACTCTGTTTCATGGAAATATGAGCTAAATATATCCACATACTCATGCTGACAATTTCGCAATAGACATCTTTTAGACGGGGCTTGTACAGCTTGTTTGCTCTGAGGGCTGCATGAGTGTAGCCACAAACACAGACACCCATCTGCACACACACATATGCTGATAAGGTACATGACTACGCTGAAGTAGCTGCAACCATGCAACAGTTTTTAGACATTTAAAGCACAGTTCAATTCTAAAATATACGGCATTAAAGCTGAAATACCCAACCTGGTGTTTAAAATTTAAATGTCTTCAAATTGCTATTTGATCACTGATTAGAGATAAGAATGGGGTTCCTATGCTTATTACTGAAGAAAACTGCTCCATCTTCTGGGGTCTTCCTTTTGGCAAATTCCAGCAGTAGGTTAACTACATCAGGTTGCTGCTACAAAACTGCAAATTTTCTTGTGGTACGTCCCAGAATAACACAGAGGAGCAAACTCCCTTGGCATTATTTCTGTACAGGCATTAGAGCAAGCAAACGTCCAAGCATTAAAGCTGCAGTCCCAATGGCTTTGAGAGTCAGGAGGACCACATCACCCCGTGTTGAATGCCCACCAGTCTGGTCCTTAAGCTAAACCTACTGATCTCATTGCCCAGGCATGTTTATCAAGGCATAATCAAGCTGTATGTCTGTATGATAGCTTGCATGTTTCACCTCAACCAAAACTAGAAGCTGGCGGCAAGAAGGGAAGAGGGTGATTTCAGTAGTGAAGATAGTATGTAGGAAGGATCAGTCTCTTCCTCTGGTGTCACTTTTGCAATCTCAGTTATCCTTCCTTTGTGGCTGCTGCTAACATCTTTTCACACTGTGGAAAATCCTGTTAATGGCTAGCTGGCTTCATGCCTAGCTGGGTCCCCAGTCTCATAAGATGCCACAAGACTCTGCTCTTTATCACACATCATGCACTGATTTTCATTATAAAGCAGTACCACCGAGACCAACTTCCTCTTCCCTTATGTCTTTCCCTTCTAAAGTTGTGTCAAAATACATGAACCATCAGAGGATGCAGTCATCACACAGTGTTACAAAACATACAAATAAATGCAACAACACCTCTTCCTCTTTCTGAGAAGTAGGAATGCTGATGAAAAGCAGATGTGATTTGAACAATAGAGAACATCTGGTTACTGCTGACTGATAGCTCTATTTTTTAAAACCATGATGCTCTTAAAATGGTTTCTAACAATTAATCTAATTAAAGACATACAGATTTGCAATAAAAGGGATCAATAATTGCATTATAGCAGCAAATTAAAATACTTAAGAAGGACTCAGCAACCAATTAAACCAATAGAGCTTGCTCAAATAGCTTTCCCCAAATGTACCATTCTCCTCCCCTTGAGGTCAAGAGGTATGTGCATTATTATGTTTTGTTTTAGATCACTTCCCACCTTTTTGGGATTATGGCCATAAGCCTTGCAACAGTCATTCTAATACTTGTACAGAAGTAACACTGAGCCAGGGCTTCAAAAAGGGCATGCATGGGTTTAAATCAGAAAAAAATCTTCACTATTGTTCTTGGTTCTGTGTAGAATTTTAAGTTAAGAGGCAGAACTTGAAAGTTGTCCTGGAAGCCAGTGCAGGAGACCTACAAACTTGCTTCAGTGTTTGGGTATTTCACCCCATTATACTTCCTGGGAAGTGTCAGAAAATCTTGATCAGCAGAACCAGGAGAATGTACATTTGGATTCACAGGAAGATGCTATGCTCAGTCGCAGCAGTTAATTGGAGGAAAACGTAGGTACAGAGGAAAAAAACAAAACCAGTGCTGTCAGGTAGCTAGAATACTGAGCTGAAGAGAATATCCTGCATCTTGTATCTAAGGGTCAAATTACATGTTATGCTAATTAGTTAATGTACAGTGCAAATGTATCATTCTTTTTACTCTAAACTAGGCTCATGCATCCTCACTACAAAGGGAGGATTTAACTGTCCCTTTGTTTCCTTCTCAAAATTCCCCACCTACACATATTGATAAAAAAGTGGCACTGGGTGAAGTCTTCTTTATTTTTGTGTGGGGTGGGCCACTTTTTTTTAATAAAGATTTTTATTAAAAATTTTAAACTAAAAACTAAAAACATCAACCATCAAATACATCGGACGTGCTGGGTCAGCCCCTTATAATGTATCTTTCTAACATTCTATAATCAAATTCAAATCAATTTATAAAAATTTAAAAACATCTTTAAATCTAAGCCAAGTCCCGTTTCTCCAGCCAATCATAAAAAAGGTCCCAAGTCTGATAGAAGTCAGTATCTTCTTTCTCCTTCAGTAATAGAGTCAATCTGTCCATTTCTGCACAGTCCAGAATCTTTTTTAAAATCAGTTCCTCAGTGGGTAATTCCTCACTCTTCCAGTATTGAGCAAGCGCAATCTTTGCCGCTGTGATTAAATGTAGCATCAAATACATTTCTTGTTTGCTAATATTTTCCGGTATAATGCCTAACAAGAAAATTTCAGGTTTAAAAGCTAAGGGTTTTTGTAGCATTCCTCAAGCCATTTATGTATTTTAATCCAATACTTTTTCACATATTCACAGGTCCACCACATATGGTAAAAAGTACCCACATCATGTTTACATTTCCAACATCCGTTTGACATATTTGGAAACATCTTAGCTAATCGACTTGGCAACAAATAGCATCTATATAACATTTTATATAAATTTTCTTTATACGAAGTTGCTAAAGTTACCTTAATGTTTCTCTCCCATAGCTTTTGCCACTTTTTTAATTCAATAGTATATCCAAAATTTTGTGCCCATGTTATCATAGTTTCCTTGACCTGTTCCCCTTCCATTTTCCTGTCAAGTAAGAACTCATAAATTCTCTTAATCATTTTCTCATCTGTTTTTAGCATCACTTGATCAAAGGCTGTTAGGTCTTTATAAAACCCCCATATTTTACAATCTTTAGCATATCTTGATTGCATCTGCACCTTATACCACCAGGGGTGGGCCACTTTTGAGAAGCAAACTTTTTAGAAGGAGAAGGGTTTAATCTTCCCATCACAACTTATGATAGTCCTGATCCATAGTGGGACCACACACCAACTGTAGACTAAACAAGAATGATCAGGCTTAAAGTTTGACCATAGGCTGAAAGTGATAGTTCAGACTTCAGTTATATGAATGGATCCATTTCCTCCATTTAAACTCTTTATTATTTACAAAATATATGGATTTTCAATATGAAATATGAAATATGAAGTGACATATACATAAAAATGAAAAAATTGCAAAATAACCTTCTAATTCTGTCAATTTCAGTGTCCTCTTGGGCTGCACCAAAGGTTCAATCCTATGCATGTTCACACAGAAACAAGTGTCCACATTGGCTGGGGAATTCCAGGAGTTGTAGGTAGGTGTGTGTGTGTATTTCTGGTGATGAAACAACAAGGGTCAGTTATTTAGGGTTCTATCAAAGAGATACAAGAGGGTTGAAAGTATATTTCAAAAAAACCCTTTGTCAAGAAGGTCAGAATTTGTAAAGATAAGTCTGGATGCAGTTGTTTTGACACCAGATAAGGAAGGAAGTGAAGAGCGAAATAATAATGTACAAAAGTAACTGAACAATTCTTGCTCTGTTGTTTTCTGTTCATTGCAAAAAGCTAGTCACATAAATTCACGGTGCATGATGACGTTGGCATCTGGTCCTGAATGGACTGGCTCACTCTATAGTGTTAGTGTGGATAAAAAGTTTGTTACTTTTTATCCACAGTAAAAAGTATTTTTACATAAAACTACTTGCTGGTGTTGCCTGTCTCTCCCATGGTCAGACAATGAACAAAAGGGACCTTTCTTTTGTCACAAAGGACATTTGTATCTAAATATGGATAGGGACATATTTTCCCACTAAAAAAGCCAATTTAGTCCACCAAACAGCAGGGCTGCCATTATTCTATTTTTCAATGCTCTTTTAGCCTTCTTCTTTATTATTTACTTATTTATTAAAAGCATTTTAACCTCATCCTTTGCCAACCTTTTCTTTATCTCCTTCCCAGCCACCTGCCTGAAGAAGGGAAACAGAACCCTTTAGTCTTCAAACAACAACTTCATTTCAGCTCTGTTTTACGAATATTCTCTTTGTTCTCAGGCAACAATTAACCACATATTGTGGGCTTGTTACGAGTATTTAATCATCTCCAGCCCTGAAAGAAGATGATGAAAAGGAAGGCAAAGCAAAGATTATCCTTAACGCATCATGGTGTGTCTGTCTTCTCCTTGTATGAACATGGCTTCCACACAAAGAGATTTAATCTTCATGTTACATAGTAAAATGCTTGGGAAAATATTCCACAAGGAATTGGTGGAGAACCCCTTAGAAGCCAGGTGCTTTACTCTGAGGGGTGGAGCAGGGAATGAGCTGGGAGACAGAGACATTCCTTCTATTAGAGGAACCAGACAGACATTACAGCAGTGTAACAAGAATCTCATGTCTTATTGACAAAGTTCTTTGAAAATGTAAAAAATGTATTGACATCTATATCACACATTGGCCTTAATTAAATGTGACAGTCTGCTAAGCTGGCTGAGGCTTTGTCTTAGTTTGAGAGCCCCAGAGATGTTTCCCCTGACAAACATCCCCTGACCAGTTTTTCTTGACTGGTCTTCCAGAAGTTTCAATTCATGTGATATGAGTGTTCTTCAAGGATTCTACAGTTCTTTAAAAGGTTGAGTGCTAATACAAGCAAACAGGAACAGCAAGACCCTAAAGAATTATGGGAATTATGACACAATAGAAACAGAGCGAGTCATAGGGGGTCTCCTGGGCCATCTAGTCTGATCCCCAGTTCTAGCTGGCTCTGCTCACGACATGCCTACCATGCGCATGTCTAGCCTATCCTTGAACACCCTCACCGATGGGGCCTCAACCACCTCCCTTGGAAGCCCATTCCATACCCTTTGGGTCCTAACTGTCAGGAAGTACTTCGTGGCATCCAAATTGAACCTTGGTTCCCTGAGCTTGGCTCTGTTAGAGTGCATCCTGCCCTCCTCTGCAAGGGAGAACAGGTCTCTACCCACCTCTGTGTGACACCCCCGCACATACCTGTATGTCGCCAACAGATTCCCTCTGAGTCTCCTCTTCTCCAGGCTAAAGAGACCCACTTCCCTCAGTCTTGCTTCATATGGCATCCCTTGCAAACCGGCCACCAACCTTGTGGCCCTACGCTGCACTGACTCTAACCTGGCTACATCCTTCCTGTAATGAGGGGCCCAGAAATGAACACAATACTCCAGTTTGAACCAGAGTCAATGAACCAGAGTCATATAGAGTGGTAGTAATACCTCTCTCAATCTAGAAGCCACATTTCTGGCTATGCAACCAAGGGTGGCGTTCGCCCTCTTGACCACCGCATCACACTGCTGACTCATGTTTAGCCTGCAGTCAACCAGCACCCCGAGGTCCCTTTCACAAGTGCTGCTCTCCAGCCACTTGTCCCCTAACCTGTAATTATGACACTCATTCCTATGCCCCAAATGCAAGACCTTGCACTTATCCACATTGAACGCCATCCTGTTGTCTCCTGCCCAATCCTGCCCACTCCCATAGTCTGTCCAGATCCTTCTGGATCCAGGGTACCTGCTCCTCAGTTGTGGCCACTGCCCCCACTTTAGTATCCTGTTCTGTAACTGCCGCTGTTGCTGGGGGAAGACAGAGGTGGAGTTGGAGGCTGGAGGAAGAGGATGAGGAGCCTAAGCAAAGAGCAGGAGATAGAACTGGCTTGTTCTGAGTTGAACTGTCTGCTGAACCATGTTACCCAGGTCTCATTCTGCTGAAGAGCTAAAAGGGAAGTTCAAGGGCTGCTGAGGAACTGTAGTTGCTGGGGACAGTATGTGGAGTGTCAGCATATCTGTCGTGAACTAGGTGTCCCCTCCCAAGCAAGACAGTCACTCCGGCATGTCTTGTAAGGGTCTTTTATCCTACACAGCAAATCTAAGCATTCACAAGCCTCTGAGCTTACACAAGAAGTGTTGACCCCTCTCTGCCCCACTTCACCCAAAGCTTTGCTTGTGAATCCTCTGGGGCTGGTCTCAGGAAGGTGGGGCACTGTGAAAATGCATGCACATGCATTCTGCACTCTGGACTCCTAGTTGGTCCAGCCTGTGACTATGGCGACAGGTCCTCATTTTGAGGAGGGTCATGTTCTCCATCCAAGAGACTATCTAGTTCCAAATCTCCACCCTCCCGTCCTTTGTCTGCCTCATTCCCACAGGCGGGAGGGAGACTGGGCCCCGTGGGAGTCCTTGAGCTACTTTCACCCAGAGCAGGCTCGAACTGGCACTGCGGCGGGAGGGGGTGAGCAGGTGGAGGCCTGTCAGTTGCAACAGCAATTCCGTTTTCAGAGTGTGAGCTCTGAGCCTGGTCTGCTTCAGCCATCCCCACATCATCCTTAGAGTCTGAGCGACCAGTCCCACCAAAAACAGCAGTCTGTCGTGCATGCCTGGGAATTTCATCCAACCGAGTGCGTACACGACAATTTCATTCACAACTAGGCTTTCATCTGTACCTACTGATGCTACCAACAGCACTTGCAAATGCCTTTCACTCTGCCAAAATCAGGAGATAATTGAGGATACGCATAATGCTGCTGAAAATGCTGAAAGGACTACATCTAAGTCAACCATTTCTGGTGGAGCATCAGATGTTGTAAAATCACCTTCCATGTTATTTAACCTCAGTCCAAAAGACACCTGTGAACATTTTCATCATAATGGCCAAATTTATGTTAGCATAGAGCAGGTTTCAAATTTCCATTATTTGAAGCAGCAGTGCCATCCTGCTGAGCTATTTTGAGTGGTCTGGGGCCTCCTACAATCTGGTCCTCTGAATAAGACCCTGGAGCCCTCAACAGCTCTGTGCAACAAATTTGCTTTGCACTTGGAAGGAAAAATCTCTCAGATCCACCTGAAGCTTGACTCTGCCATTTGTGTAGTGCAGTCTGGATGTATCTAGTACACTATCTAATGGTCCATTATTGGATGAGTTTCAGTTATTGAGACCCAAGGATGTGGACAAGGTGCTTGGCTCTGTCCGATTCACCGCATGCCTTCTTGACCCTTGCCCATCCTGGTTGATTGGGAGATCAGAAGGGGTTTGACTCTGGGTCCAGGAGGCTGTCAACGCCTCATTAAGAAGGAATTGGTTCCTGCCCCATTAAAGGAAGCAGTAATGAGACCACTTCTAAAAAGGCCAGGTCTGGATCCAGGGCTACTAGATAACTATGGGTCCATTGTTAATCTTCCCCTTTTTGGGCAAGGTGCTGGAGCAGGTGGTGGCCAGGTAACTGCGGGCACTCTTGTAGCATTTAGATTATCTGGATCCATTTCAGTTGGGCTTTAGGCCTGGGTTTGTAATGGAGACAGCCTTGGTCACCCTGAATGATGACCTGTAGAGGAAGAGCGACAGTGGCAATGTGACCCTGTTGGTTCTCTTTGATCTTTCGCTGGCCTTTGACACCATTGACCATGGTGTCCTTCTGGACAGGTTGGCCGGGGTTGGGGTTGGAGGCACTGCTTTACAGTTGTTCTACCTGGCTGGCCAAGTCCAGAAGGTAGTTCTGGGAGACTGTTGCTCTGCACCATGTCAGTTGTGTCATGGGGTACCACAGGGCTCAGTGATGTCCCCCATGCTGAGTCCTCAGGTTTGGGCTGAGGACTCAGCAATATGCTGATGATACTCAGCTCTACCTCTCTTTTACATCTCACCCAGGTGAGGCTGTCACCATCTTGAACCAGGGCCTGAGCTTGATAAGGGACCGAATGAGGGTCAATGAACTGAGGCTCAATGCTGACAAGATGGAGGTGCTGCTTGTAGGGGGCTCATCTGACAGGTTGGAGGGGCATTGCCCTGTCCTGATGGGGTTGCACTCCCACTGAGGGACAGGGTATGCAGTCTGAGGGTGCTCCTGCACCTGGGTTTGTCCCTGAAATATCAGGTGAGCTCAGTGTCCAGGGGTGCTTTCCTCTAGCTACGGAGGAAATACCAGCTTCGACCCTACCGGGACAGACAGAGCCTGAAAACAGTCACCCATACACTGGTAACTTCCAAAATAGATTGCCGCAATGCGCTGTACATGGGGCTGCCCTTGAAGATGGTTTGGCAATTACAATTGATCCAGAATACAGCTGCTTGGTTGGTGATGAGAGCCCCTAGAGCAGCCTACATAACACCTATACTGAAAGATCTTCATTGGTTACCAGCTGTGGCCTGGGCCCAATTCAAGGTGCTTGTGCTGACACATAAAGCCCCAAAGGGCTTAGGCCCTGGTTATCTTAGGGAGCTCCTGCACCCATATATGTGCCTACCTGGCCTTTGAGATTTATGCAGGGGCCCTCCTGTGTGAGCCATCCCTTAAGGAGGTGAGAGGGATGGCCACGAGGAGGGTCCTTCCTGCAGCTTCTCCCTGTATCTGGAATGCACTCCCCAAGGAGATTCGCCTGGTGCCTTCCTTACTTTCTTTTTTGGTGCCAGGTGGAAGACCTTCCTTTTTTAAAAAAATATTTTAATATTTATTTATTTTTCGATTTATATCCTGCCTTTTTCCTACAAAGGGCTCAAGGCAGCTTACATCATTCTCCTCCTCCATCTTATCCTGTGGGGTAGGTTGGGCTGAGAGTCTGTGACTGGCCCAAAGTCACCCAGTTGTTTCCATGGCTGAACGGAGACCAGAACCCAGGTCATCTGAGTCGCAGTCCCATGCTCTTAACCACTATACCACACTGGCTCTAAATTAATCCCACGTACCTTCAGTTTGTTTTTCTGCTTGCATTTTACTGTTTTCTGTTTTTAGTATGTTGCTATTAGTTTTTATTGCATCTTTATCGTGTAATTGTGAGCCACCCAGAGGTGCTGTGACACACTTGGGCAGCATATAAATAATTTAAATAAATAAATAACTATACTGTTTTCAAAGAGTACTCGAATCTCTCTCTTTCTCCCCCTCCCCCATTGCAAAATAATATGGGAGCAGTTATGGACAATCCAAAAGCATCTGGAACAATCTCATCATAGTGAAAGTATTAAATCACTGCAGCTGTCAACTGTGACATCTGTGGAAACCACACAAGTTTTCTTTATGTGAAAAGCAATATATAAACCCAATGAAAAACTAGCAGACAAAGTGGCTACCTTTCCTGCACACCAACACAGAGGCAAAAAACCTGACTCACTTTGACTGCACACTCATTTCCTGCAGAAGTTATTAGTATATCAGCATCTGGTTTGTCCTATAACAGAGTAGAATAGGTACATGGGTCTGAGATGGACCATCAATACCTTGTTCCAAATGTCCACAAAGAACTCTTGCAATGCAATGTAGAAAATGACAGAAATTGTCTGGCCAAAAAATTGACTGAAGATACTGTAGCAGTGTCCCTGAAATGTGATAATGTGGTAATGTGGCCCAAACCAGAAGTGACAAAATTTCACATACAAGTAGTCTCTGGGTTAAGAACAAATTCTGTTCTTGAGAACATCCTTAAGTTGAATTTGTATGTGAGTCAGATCACATGAGAAAGCAAAATGTTTGTCTTAGGATATGTATATATATTATCTTTTTATACATACAAAACACTTAAGAAACACTTCCATATTCACTAAAACATCTTAAACACAATACAGCCTTTTAATAATGTTGATAATAATACAGTAACAATAAAGTAAATACATGTACTAGAGAGAGAGGGGGAGAGAGGGAGAGAGAGGGAGAGAGAGAGAATCTGTATGTATGTATCTATGTGTGCAGGTATACAGAACAAAAGAAACAGTTCTTTAAACCATTTAGAACATTCTTAGGCCTAACATTAACTGATTATGATGGAGATGGACCTGGTGCTGAAGAGTCAGGGTTTGATTGTGCTGCTGGGGGACCACTGGAGTTGCTTTCTTGAAGTAGACATCAAGTTTTGTTTGCACAGCCATTTTTTTCCTCCTCATAAATGGCTTTTTAGCAGCCAAGGGTCTTGGTAACAACACAGTAAACCTTTGTGAACCTCTCTGTGTTAGCATCTTTCTCCTCAAACCTGGCTATGCCAAGGTTTTTAATGATTGCAAGGGCAAATGCTAAAGAAGAAGCAAAGGGGAAGTACACATCCTCCACACAACCCAAAACACACTTGTTTGGATATGCTCAAGTGAATGCCATGGCATGAAAAGCCACGGATATTTTTTCCCTTGGGAATTATGCAGCCATTAAGAGACATGTTGCCAAATGCATTGTATAGTTCCCTAAAGATAGCCATGACTACTGTATTTCCGGGGAACTACACAGCCACTAATGACACATCACCGAACACGTTGCTTAATTCCCTAGAAATATTCATAGCTTTTCTCTTGAGATATTCATACAGGGTTTATGGCAGTTCAGCACATTCGTAAGTATGGGCTGTTCATAACCCAGGCGTTTGTAACCTGTGGACTACCTGTAATGATGAAAGATGTTACAAAATCCGGGGCTGAACATAATGACTTTCTAGGTGCTGGTGAATCCTGCAGCTGTGGTGCAAGAGGAATGCTAGATGCAACTGAAGTGGTCTGTTGGACCTGCAGCAGCTAAGCACTTCTTCATGCAAGTATCCTCCTTGGTCACAGATAGAGCATCTGCAAGCCTAGGTGAGAAGTAGGGTTGGAATGAAGCCTTTGGAAATTTCTCCCTCTAGGATCTCTGGACTTCCTCTTGTGCTCAGTCTGGTCCCACAAAAGAAATGCTCACAGACCCCTGGACTGCACAACCCAGCAGCTTTCCCTGCCTGCTCCTACTGGTGGTGGTGGGAGCATGGAACAGCAGTGCTTTGAGTGTGCATAGCAGGTACCATTCAAGGTGATCAGCTTCTTCTGCCCCATTGCTGCCAGTGGGGATGGTGGAGTAGGACTCAACTTCTGGTAAGCACTCTGTGAATGCTGGGAATGCTCACCAGAAATTTAGACTGTGGGCTGCTGAGGAGACAAGCCCAGGGAATCTAACAGATTCCCACCTCCAAGCATATTCCATCTCAAGTATGGAAGACTGTAAGCAGATAGGACGAGATGGGGTGACAGAGCTGGTAAGATCAAAGCTATTGGCATTAAAGAACAGTATTTACTTGAAGGAAGAGTCAAGGGTTTCACTGATGATACCATTACACAGACAGATGTGACAGTGCTGCTGAAAGGAATTCAGCTGGTAACAAAGCAAAAGAGGAACTGTTTTAAGTCATTTATTTGGATGCTCAAGCAATTTGATATTTGGGAAATCTAACCTCCTGAACAGAGCAGAGCTAAGTAATTCACTCACTTTTGCATTTTTCACATATTCTGATACAGTTTTTGGCTGAAAGAAAATTCACAATGTATTTTAGGAGAGTGCATATTGAATTTGATAAATGTTGAAAATGCATATTAAAATATTTAAATGGAAATTCTCATGGAGATAGTTTTTTCAAATCATAGATCAATGCAAAACTTGAATAGAACATATATGAAGATGATACAGAGTGGAAATCGATTTTCCCATCTCTAGCTCTTTTTATTAAAGTAAAATGATTCCTGCAGAGTACTGGAAAAGTGATGAATGGAGTGAAAAAAAGCTTGTCAGCTGAGGCTGCAGTCCTAAAGACACTTACTAGGGAGTACCTCCACTAAATAAAGTGGGAAATTCTGAGTAAATAGTATCGTGTTGTACTGATAATGTTTAAGGCAAGGCCAGGGAATTATAAATCTATGATATGGTTTCTGAACAACTAGAAATGATTGACCGTATATTGTAACAATGAAATGAAATGACAATTTCAATGAAATAAACTTTCCCAATGAAACTTTATTCCAAATAGTATTGGTGTTATGTAAAACAACATCAAAAAGTTTTCTGGCGTCTTTAACACATTTATTCTGGCATAAGCTTTCATGAATATTGTCCACTTATATTGTCCTGATTACTGAAATACAGATATAGAAAGCAACTGCTTTACTTTGTTTTTTGTTCTTTTTCTACTATAATCACAGCGAGCTAAATGCACAATATGTACAAAGGTGTACGGAATAACACATTTCAATGATCTAAAACCACAAAGAAAAGCCTTCTTTTGGGGGGAGCGATTGAGAGGAAAGATGTGGCAGGAGATGCTTAACCCTTTACCAACCCACTGCAATCCTCCCCTTTCTCTATAAAGGCCTTTTCACTCCCAAGATGTCAAATTCTTATTTGTCTTCAAGTTTCAGTGCTTTCCCACACCCAGCCGATTTTCCATTCTTCTTTCCACAAATAACCTTTTAAAAAATTCATGATTTTGTTTGTGTTATGTAGGTAGTCCCACAGCTAACTCAGCTCTCATTAGTCTATGCATGGTTCAGTTCCAATTTGTATCACTTTGTATTGATTTCATAAGAAAACTTGGTCATTTTTTGTGCTGCTATATGCCAAACTCGAAAAACAGTTTCGTGATTTGATAATGCTAAATCTGTCATTGGTATATGAAAGTGGACAGTCATTCTGAGTGGGATGGTGTCAATTGATGACTTGCAAAAGCGGGTAGTTGGACGCAGTAGCCTTCATGGTCCCTTCCAACTCTGCTATTCTATGATTCTGTGATTCTATGAAACCACAGTTCAATATTGTATTAATATATTCATCATCCACCACTGGATGGCATAGCTGTTCAGTCTATAGTTGCTTTCTGCTATTGCAAGGCAAGTGCCAGAAGCTGAGGAAGTCAGTATGAAATAGATAAGACAACCAAAACAGCAGCAGTCACAATCTCCATTGTTAATAAAGAAACAAGCATAATGCCAGCAAAGGTGAAGCTGTAACCAGTTCAAAGTTTGCATATTCCCCATCTATTGGAAACACAGCATTTGAAGAGTTGTTATAGTAATTTGATAGCAACAAATTAGGTTTCTAACCAATCCCAACAAACTTGATTTTCAGTATGTAAATTGCTTGCTTACAGGGATGTTTAATTTGAACAAATGCAGTACAGTTGTTTGTTTGTTTGTTTATATGCTTTTATATACTTCTCAATAGCCATATGTGGCTCCCAGAATGGTTTACAGTTTATACTTATGTGCTAAATTTGTTCTAATTAGGTCTCTTGTTCAGATTTCAAGCTTGGTGCAAAATTAGAGATGCTGATACTCTCAATTCTGAACATTTGAATCTGTAGTCTATTTTGGAAACACAGACTGAAAAGCTGAAGAGTGGTATCTATCATCCCCCTTAATCTTTTGTCCTTCTGTTATCTGTTTCTGAACAATGACAGTAGGACTCTTCTTGGCACCTGTCATGGAAGGTTCATTGTATATAGACGTCAGTCAGAAAGACAAGATTCTGACGCCACTCAGAGTTAAGTAAGTCAGGTGGTGCTGAGTGACTAAACTATATACTGATAAAACAAGACCAAGCCTTGTGGCACTATAAATACTGCTACATGATGGCCTGAGCTTTTCTGGATAGAGTCTATTTACTTGGATGTTGGGTTAAAAGGAAATAAGATACGGGAACTATAGATAGCGACAATTACATTACTGTTGCAAAACAGAGAGCTTTGGCTAATAGTCAGAACAGAAATGAAACAAACAAATAACAAAACAGTGGATATTCTCAAAACAGTTGTTGCTGAAAACACAAACAACCTGGCATTCAGGAAGGTAATTAAGACATCCAGTATGATTTCAAAATATATTTCTAAAACAGTTCATCCAAAACCAAGCTTAAGGAAATAGAACTGAAATGAATTGGAACTTTCTCAATCTGACCTCCAACTCCTAAAGGTGATCATTTTAAGGTCCATGACCTTAAATCTGAACTATTGCATCACTGATTTTTGAGTATTGCTATTTCTGATGTCATATTTCTGTCCTTTTGTGTAGAGAATGTCCTGTCTGACCTATGTATAAGGACACTGCTGGGAAGAGATAACATATCAGGTTGGAAGATAAGAAAGTAAATGAACTTCTGGTGTGAATGACATTATTGGATCCTGCTGTAATGGAATCTGGAATCAATGAGTGGACAGAGGTGGAACCTGGGTTTGCTGGAGTAATCTTTTGCTACTATTGTGCAATTGCTACAGGTCAAGCTTTAGTGTCTAAGCTAGTAAAAACCTGCCACCCAAGGTCTGCAAGATAGAAATATTGTGCAGGGTGAGCTGTATCTCACTGGTTATGTCTGGTTTTATCAGGGAGCTATAAGCGGCAGCAAGTGGTGGTCCAGTGTTTCCTGTTCTAGATCTGTTGTGTGGTTAGTTGTTCTTGGGAACCAGTTATGGTCTTATTGATCTGTCTTCCTTTGCCCCACCTTGAAATTTAAATGTCTCATGTAAATCCTGAGGGTGTAAGTCTCTGTCCAGTAAGTCTCAAGAGGCACATATTGTAGTGTTTGGCTTGTATCCAATAGATTTTGTGGTGTGTCCTCAGCAGAACCTGGAAACATGGAAGTCTGTGTTGTAACTATTTGGTTTCCAAATACTTACTTATATGTCCATTATACAGATGTAGTATCCAGAAAGGGAACTTGTTGTGTGGTCTGATCTAGGCTCAAGCTGGTGTAGAACAAAATCTTTCGAAGTCCTGGTGGAACTTCTTTTCACACTAACCTCAGTGTCCATCACACATGTGGTGAGAGAGGCTAGTGCTAGCAGCCCAGTTCATGTAATCAAAGTCCATCTTTGTGTTACCTGCCTTTTTTCCCCAGCTGCAAGCAGAAGTGTGCATGGGAGTAACAGCATGTAAGGCATAGCTATTATATGGAAGGGTTTTCAGAAATTTTCAGTGGAATATCTCCTCAGGAGATTTGGAAGAGGTTCCACATGCCAAAATAGTCTCAGATGTATAACACAGGGTGGCAAATGCCCTACAGTATATTATTTAAAAGTTATTAACCAGAGTCCTTCATGAAGTAAAGCAATTATTTTGTGGTTATAGCCTCTGCCATATGACTAAAACATTACAGTTGTGCAGGGTTATCTGTACTGCCTCCATCTTGGCTGAAGTGTCCTGGAATCTTATTTTTTATCAGAAAAAAGAAAAGAAAGAAAAAGGAATGTAGTATCCTTAAGATATACCAAATTAGTCTGTGAATTTAACAATAATATCTAAGGCCTCAACTACACATTCTTTTAATGTATTTTAACTACTGCAGTTTTAAACAGCAATTGAGGGTTTAAAGCCACAAAATGGAGGTGGGGATGAGGCGTGGGAAACAGTGTGAATCAGGATGCAAAGGGACTGTTCTTCTTTAGCCTGAAGCAGCTCTGTAAAAAATCACACCCAGCCCTGATTAGAATTTAACTTAAAGGAGAACTCCTGTTGCCCTTGGTGTCAACATCTTTTCTGAGGAAAATTGCAGATATGGGTGAGTATGATTTTTATTTTATGCTCGTAAATACCACTGAGACTACAAAAGAATCTAGACTTATGGAGAATTATTTGCATCCTCACCAACCTCTTTAAGGAAACCATGAGAGTTAAATCATTAGAAACCCAAGATAGGTTTGTATAAGGAGTGAGCTGAAGTGCAGATCCTTGCTGCCACAGCCAGTTCATCACTGATGAGTGGAAAATGATGAGCCATGTTACAAGATGGGGGATTTTGGGATGATCTGCCTTCTGCAGCCAGTTTGCAGCGACCATCTTTCTCTCTCTCTAATAGCTCCATGTATCCTGTAGCATTCTTCCCTGCAGAATGTGTAGCAAGCGCATTCTACAGGCAAATGGTGCATCGGCTCTCCTCCATGGGGCTGGTGCCTGTATATGGCTTCCTTGCCAATGAGGGCAACCATTTCCCTTTTCTGGCATGCCTTTGGGAAGGACTCTCATCCTGAGGAAGTGTCATTCCCATGGGGACAGTTCAGAAGTAGAAAGGAATGCCACTGGGTGGCTTAGGCAGTGCCACTAGTCATTCCTGCCTGCATTCGTCTCAGTCTGTTTCAGCCTAGCAAATGCTGCGTTGTTGGCATCAGCCCTGGGGTTGGCTACCCCAGGCTCCCCTTTTGCCCTGCCAGTGTGCAGCTTTTGGATGCCCAGCCAGGGAAATGAGTGACTCGCTGGCCAAGCAGGGACTAGAACCCAGGTTTCCTGCATGGCCCAATGCTGTCACCTCTATATCCCATGGTTTTTCTTGATCTGAACTTCACTATTTACTTCACTTCAGATTAATTCTGATTATGGTTATAAGAAAATGCAGTTTCTTATCACCTGGTTATATGATGCCATATAGAATGCCATATGATCATAGAATAATCATCAGAATGGTTAGGGTGATGCTCCATGACCTAACTTGCACTTCTCAGACAGGACCGTGATATCAAAATATCTGAAAAGAATTTAACAAATGCAAGGACTTAAAAAATACTGCAGAATGATAAGAAACTTTTAAGCTACCAGAAAAGATTAAACTTGTTATAAAAATAGTCCAATGTAATCAAAATAATAGAAATGTCTGATAATGTGACATTTGTATATTGCTTCCGCAAAACGAGGGACATAAAATGTGCCTCAAAATAGTTAAAGTACTTCAACATTATGCAGAAAGTTGAAATGGTGTGTGTGTGTGTGTGTGTGTGTGTGTAGTGTAGTATAGTATAGTTACTGCAAAATCCTGAAACCAAGATACAACTAGAACTCATAACTATTTCAGATGCTGCTCTCATAAATTTGTCTAATTAAAAATAAAATAAAATGCATTTATTATTAATCAGCTTGTAGAGAAAGACAAACAGTTCACATTCTGTTCTCCTCCTCTTCATACATTTTAATGATTTAATACACTAGCAGGAACACAATGTTTTCAAACCCTTATCAAGCAAGATAAATTCATAAAAACAGCTGATTCACTGAGTCATTAAATTGCTCAGAATTACATAAATTCTGAATAAAGTGTAGAGTGCCATGGTGAATCACTGTTTTAAACAGAAGTTAAGATGGATCGCCTCCATATCTTAAGAAGCCCCTAGCCATTTCCAAGGTGAGGCTACCCATTTCAGACCCCTGCAAATGCACACCTCTATATTTGTGTAAAACAGACTATTTAAGAAACAACAAAATGAAGGAAACAATTGTGCAAATTTCTTGCATTTAGACAAAAATACTTTATAGGAGCAAAGAACTTGTTAAAGTCCCTGCAATGAGTTGATTTGGCACTTAAAAGGGGCTACCACTGACTTAGAGAAACAGTGAGTTTCAAAAAATAAAAGGGAAAAGCCTGCACTGAGCCAATATGGCTCCTAATCCCAGTGAGCCAATGGCAGTAGATCCACTGTCCACATGGGCATCAGTTGGACAGCTATCACTTGCAGTGGCCTGGGTGAGCTCAACAAAAGTGGCAAGAGGTTTTTACTGCTCTTGCTGAGTGGCTTTGTAGTTGCTTCCCTGTACACATGAAGTGGTTGGTTATCTGAATTTAGATAATGCAACAGCCCAGTTACGGGTTCAACAACCTTTAAAACAAGTCAAGTCTTCGGAAGATGGTCTGTTGTTCACAAGCATGCTTGCTTGTGAGAAGTGGTGCAGAACGGCCTTCCCTAACCGTGTGCCTTCCATACATGTTGGACTGCAACTCGCAGAATTCCCAGTCAATGGCCCTGCTGGATGGGAATTCTGGGAGTTGCAGTCCAAATGCCTCTGAAGTCACCAAGTTGGGAAGGCTGGTCTAGAGCAATGATGACCAAACTTGAGAAACTGCAGTTTATTTAAACTATGGTTAATGAGAACAAGTCAGGATAAAACCATGGTTTAAGTTTTCTGAGATCAGATGTTATGAGGAGCAATAGTGAGTTTAGAGCATAAACAGATTTTTCTAATCTCCTCCTCTGGAATCTAAAAGAGAAAAGGGAAGTGAGTGTGTGAGCTTGGAGGCTCTGTCTGTTTACTTAATGGGAAACTATGTTTTTGGATATGACACACTTGTTTATAATACCAAGATATCGTTACTGGTTTTTCGGCGCCAGGTAAAGACCTTTTTATTTAAACATCATTTTAATTGTTAAAACATATGATCTGGCCAGGGCAACTTCTTCTTCCTTCTCTTTTCTCCTCCTATATTATTTATTTACTTATTTTATACTGATAATTTTAATTTTATATTTGTAACTCAGTGTATTTTTTTGTATTTTTGTATTTAATGGTAATTTATTATGTTCTATTGTATTTCAATGTATTTTATTGTGTTGTAAGCCGCCCCGAGGTTTCGGCAAGGGGCGGCATAGAAATGTAATAATAATAATAATAATAATAATAATAATAATAATAATAATAATAATATGAACCACACTTAGATATCATGGCTGGCTTAACCATGGCTGTTGAATAACTCTTTATGTAGTTGCCCTCAAAGTGACATGTTAGGGGCTTGGTCCTTGCTGTTCATGATATTGATCAACAATACTGAGCCAAATGTGGCCAAATCCAGATGTGGCCAAAGCCTGCAGAACTTCAAAAAATTATTTTTAATTCCTTGCACTCTACAGATCAATGTTCCAAAACTAATGCTGGTACATTAACTTTTTCCCAAGAGAAAAAATCTTCACAAAAACTACTGTACTGACTTAAATTTCCCTGTATTTTATAGGCGTTCACAGAATCTTCTTTTGTAGCACTTAAAAAAAACCCCTATCCAGAAATATTTCAAGATCCCTTACATCAACATGAGGCACTGATCTAAAAAGCTACTTAATTGACCCTATTGTCACTTATTCACTACTGGGAAAGACTTGGAAGTGATGAAAAGGGAGTTGCAGGGAGTGATGTTGTGGATGGCACTGCAAGAGCAGATGCAGAGATGAAGAGGACTGGAAGCCCCAGTGGAAAAGATGAAAAGGCGTAGGAGTTCAGTGAAGCTCGCTGAAGCTGTAGCTTCTCTGTCAGTTTTTCCATTGAACTCTGGAAATAGTGGCAAGCAGTCTCATATCTCTAGGGGTTTCAGGGAGGGTATATTTGTGAATTGAGATAAGAGAGTCAGTCTGTCACTCACTGAAATTGTGTTGTTTATAGCCAATGGCCATTACAAATAGGCCATTACATTTTGGCATTTACAGAAAAAATACATTGTAGATCTTATGATCAGAGGCATCTTGAGATGGCTTTAAAAGATCAGACACATCTTGAGGACCTTAAAAGTTATTAGAGATATTGAATAACTCAATATCAAGCAGTTAAGGAATGCTACCCAGCCATGCAGGTCTAAAAATACAGTTTTGCTAAATTTTGGTCTCAAAATAATAGGAGTTATTTCCAGTATAGAATCATGCAGCTAGAAGGAACACAAATTTCAGTTCTTGGAATGTGACAGGTATATTATCTGGCAACTGTAAATAGTGCACACTTTTTTTGGATAATGTTATAGTCAAATCAAATTTGCTCACTAGAGCAATTCCAGATTCCTGCAGTATATTACAAGACACAATTTTAGGGACAAAACTTTTTCATATTCGTTCTAACAAATAATATTTATTAATATCATAAAACATCTTCATACCTTACAATGAATGGGCATTTGAAATTTTATTTGGTGTAGAATGAGTTTTATGAAATGAAGGCCTAAATACTTCAGGCTGCGATGCTATATACAATTACCCAGGAGTAAGTCCCATGGAAATCAATGGACCTTGCTTCTGAGTACACATTTGTAGGACTGCTGTAAATGAATCGACGTTGTGCCTGCTGCACAACAGGCAGTGGTGGCACATGGGAGCACTGGGTCCCAATGGGTCCACAGGCCTGGATCCTCGCTACCCAGCTCTGAACCTTTGGAACATGCTGCATTGCATTTTTCTTTTCAGCTGAAGCGGAAGGGGGAATGCGACAACAGTGAGTGCTTCTAGTGTTATGCATTGGCATAAAGGAGCAGATGGGTGGTTTAAAAGGGAAAGGAGAAAAGCAAAGGGGACAGAAAATGGGGGCCAGGAGGGAAATGCTTGAACTTCTACCCACCAATCTCCACCTCAAAAGTAGAACCCCCCCCCCCTTTTTAAAGGAAACTATGTTTTTGGATATGACACGCTTGTGTCATATCCAAAGGTGAGCAAGTGAAGATTTAAACTGTTATGTTCTGTGGGCTGTTGCATTTGCCTGCCAAAGAGCAGATAGCAAGGCATCCCACTTGTGGTTTCCTTTTGCAAGCAAGTCTATCTTGGCCATAGATGCCAATGAGGGTGGCAGCGTTCTTGAAAGTGGGGAAAGGAAACAGTGAAGATAATAGCAGCAAGGCTTGCTCTGAAATAAGCATGCATAGGATTGTTTCCACAGTCTGAGCCAGAGGTCTGTCTCCATCTCTGTTTTTAACTACCAGATTTACAGTGCAAAGCTATGCATACTTTTTCAGAGGAAAGTCTCATTGAATTCACACATAATTCTGTATCAGAACATGCATGCACATGTGTAGGTGTAAATCAGCATGGCATATGAATGGAGTCCAGGATCTTTTAGGTACCTAGGACCATCCTGACAACAGGCACTGCTTGGACCCGTTGAAGGGTACAATTAAACATAGTTCTCAGACTGTGATCCATTCTGAAATTGGAATGTGACCTTTCCTGATAAGTTTCACTTACCTTAATTTCATTTGTCAAAATTTAAGAACGTTGTTTCCCAAGACTGCTTCTATTAATTTATTTTGTGAAGTGTTTAATCTGCCAAAGATAATTTTTCTGATCTATGCAGAGAAGATTTCCTGGCTTGAACCCTATATGAACTGACAACTGTATCTCAGCATCTTCAATGGAGTAGAATGTTTAGATTCTCCAGAGTTTACTTGTAGTTTTCCATAGTCTGTTGGCTCTTTCACATGTATAGAAGCAATGTATTCCTGCTGTCATGTCTCCTTAAATTTCTGGAAAGGAATCCACCCTTAAAATATCTAAGGGAAAGTAATCTGACATATAAAAATAGTTTACGTTTCCTAAGAGCAAAAGCAGGATTTTTTGAGCTTCCAAAGGTAACCAATGCATTTTTATTTAGTCATGTATCATTCAGTATTTCGAAAGTTCTAATATCTCCCTGAGTTTAGCTCAAATTTAATAAGAAATCCAAATGTCTTAAAATTTATTTATTTATTTTATTTATTTATTAAAACATTTTTATGCCGCCCCATTCGCCGAAGCCTCGGGGCGGCTTACAACATAATGAGAGTTTGGTCTCCAGGAGGACAAATTCATGCTCCATGAAGGAATTTGTTTTAATTAGAGGATTAAATCATTATCTTATCTATGTTCCAGTTTAATGTTCAAGTTTCCATGATTACATGGATTGTTCCTATTCCTCTTAAATTTCCCCAGTCTTTTATCTAGCTTACATTTTCCCTTGCATTCTGTTTTATTTTTTCTCTTGTTGGATCTAATTAATTTACATTTTAGAAATGTTTTACAACAGTTGATAAATTAATAACAAAACTTTAGCAACTAGGGAACTGTATGCTGCAAAAAGTTCTTAGTACTTTTACCTCTTTTCTTCTCTCTACATTCTATAGATACATCTTCATCCAAGTGTAACTTCTATTTACATGTAATGATAGTGTTTGATCTAAGTTATATCAGACTCTCAAATCTGACTGCTTTGTCTTGGATTTGAAAGGGGAGTAAATGGAACTAGAGAAATATGTTGACTTATTTTGCTCTTATCCTATTTTATCAAGATTTCTATACACAGGCAAAAGAGAAAAGAGTAAACATCTTCAAGTACTGAAGTTATTTTCCTTAGTTACTCTGGAATGATTACTCAACTAATTAAAACTAAAATTCTGTAATATATAACCCAGGGAATGTGCATTATTAGGTGTTTTAAAAGTACAATAAATAAATAACAAAAATGAGTGAAACATAGAACCTGTACATGCAATAAGAAATGTAATCACAACTTTATTTGGCAAATCAATATGTATATTTCTTTCATCTTAATCCAAATAATTCAGTTCCAAAGGTTGACTTGTCCACATTTTGCTGGGTTTTCACCAGGTACTGAAATGGATGTAATTGATATTTTTATCAATTTATGTACACAAGATACTCATCACTGTGAAGGTACAAAATATTTTTATTGTAGCAAAAAAGTTAAGTCAACAAAAATTGGCACCTTTGACAGCAATTGCAGCTGCAAGTTTTCTTGCATAAATCTCTATCAGCTTTGCACATCTGGATCCTACAGTGTTTGCCCATTCTTACTGGCAAAACATCTCCAGCCCTGCCAGGTTGGATGGGAGTTGTGGTTGAGCCTTATTGTTTCCATTTTATAATCATGGATTCAGCATAGCTGTGGGAGATGTCCATAGTGTTATTTGGGATTTTTAAAGTTGGTGCTTCTGCACAACATTATCCCAGAGTTGTTTTGATAGCTCCTTGACTTTCATTATGCTGTTTGTTTAGTCATGCTGTCCAACAAGCTCTGGGCCTTCCAGAAAGAGGTGTGCTTAATCCGAGGTCATGTAACTCTGGAATTGCAAAAGGTGCAGTCCATTCAGCTACTTACTGGAGCTTATTCAGGCCTGTCAAAGCGAAAGGCATGAATGCTTATGCAACAAACATGTTCCAGTTTGGTTTTATTTTTCTTCCTTTTGTGCCACAATACAGAATATTTCATTGTGCAATACTGTACATGTTTAGACAGAAGAAAGTCCTGGAACATTTAGCATTCCCTAAACAGTATGGCTGGTTGGGAGATACTGGGACTTGTAGGATTTTTTTTTCTATCTAAACATTCATTACTATTGTTTCCATAGAACCACAACCCATTTTGCTGCTCCCAATATCATAATTTTCTTCTTTGAAAACCAAAGGATACTTTCCCACATATAGTGCCATAGGCCAATAACTTAAAAGCTACAGCACAAGATTGCTTTGGCCCTGCTTCTTTGGTCAAGCTGGAGGCTTTATATTATCTATAGAAGTTGGAAAAAGCACAGACTCAGGCTGGTACCCAGGTGGACCTGCTTTTAATTAAGGTTCCCAGACAAACACTGCCCCAAAGCTGTAGCTAAATGTGATGAGTCTTTCATTCTCAGAATTGTAGCTGATTTCTTTTTGATTCCTTTTTAAAACCCACATCATATAGTTGATAACCCATATTTGTGCATTTGATATCATAGGCAATCATGCCCTCAGCCACCATGTGGTCCTTGTCAATCTCAAAGGGATCCAGAGGAGTATAGATCTATATATGTAGGGTTTCCTTTACAGGGATGGGAACCTTGGTTGATCAGAATTCCTGTCCCCATGGAGGAATACACCTCTCTTTGGACTGCTACGAATCACATATTAGCCACTTTGTACACTAGTATCCACAGATACTAAGTTTTTTTGCAGGGCTGGTTTTACCTACATATGATTCTCTTACAAACACTTAGGAAAAAACCAACAAACAATACGATCCACACTGGATTTAACCTGAGGTGTTTTAGTTTGAGATAGCTTCCGATGCATATCTCCCCAGAATTAAGCCCCATGCATTTAGCTGGGCTTTCATCAGTAAAATGTGTATAGGACTTGTCAGATACAGTTTAGACAGTAGGTGTCAACAACTGGAGCACTAGAACTAGGAATAATGGAAGTCTTAGCAAAAGGGCCAGAGGCAAAAGCAAAGGCAAGAAGCAGCAAGGGTCAAATATCCAGCAGGGCATGGCAGGTCCAAGGACAAAGACCGAGCCAGAAGCAAGTGAGATTTGGTACTAGCAAGGCATGCAGGTTCAGAAAAAAGGCAAGGTGAGAACTAGACAAGGATCAGCTCAACCACAGGTTAGAGCTCATGATCAAGCCTACCTCGTGGCAATGAAGAAGGCAAAATGACCAGTACTTCATTGCATCTGCACAGTGCCATCTGACTGAGCTTTTCTCAATGGCTCAAGGGCTGTTACAATCTGGCCCATTGGTAGAAAGCACCAAACCCTTGGTAGCTCCTTGTGATGAATTTGCTTAGCACTTCACAGATGAAATTGCTCCATATACTCTTCAGCACCAGAGGAGATGCTGCGAGAAGGCAATCGTTTGGTACCTGAACAGCATCTAATTTCTTATTTTAAACAAAGTACCTATACTCCCTTTTCTTATTACATTCACAGTTCAAGGAGAGCAGCTGGAGGAGAAGAGGGAAGCCCAACAATTACCTGGGACTGTTGGTTCCTATCATAAAACGGAAGCCGCATGTGCATAACTCTAGATTGCTGAGAAAACATTATTGGGCTTTCACAATTGCAAAGGTTTCCTATACTCATTTCCTCTAGATGTTCTTGTTTGATGTAGAGATATCCAGTATGAAATTAGTTCCAGAGAAGTATTGCTGTTGCTTACATGGGTAATTTTTTTTTCACCTGCTATGTTTCAAGGTATGAGATGGGCCGTTCACAGTGGTGTTGCTATACTTTTCTGGATCATCGTGTTGGCACCCCAGTCACAGGCACAATGTAAGTTGAGTTTTGAAGTACTGCTGAAGTTTGCTCAGCAGAAGTGACATGATTAAAACCATGTGGTCATTTCTTGCTTGCAAGAAAAGTACAGAGGCTTGAATAAAAGTTAGTGCTGAGTCTACCTTCAGGCTCTTTCACAACTATAAGTTTAGACTGCCTGTAAAATAAAACTTATTTCAAACTGAGCAAGGTTTTTGTACCATTAAATATTAGAAGTAAAAGGAATAATTTTAAGCATAATACAGAGAAAGCAAGATTTAAGCTGCTTAATACAGTATATGACAACTTTCTATGTTAGTGTATTTTTAGATCTTTGCAGTACTGTTTGCTTTAATCTTAGATAGCACTATAGCTTTTTCTGTGTGGTTTTTATATTTAGTTTTACTATTACATTGTTTTTCATGCTTTTAAGCTTTGGCTTGTAAATTGCCCTAAGATTTTTGGGTAATGCTTGGTACAGAAAACAAAAAAAACCCAAACTTTTTGGAGAGAACTTGGTAGTAACACATCGTGGTGATTTGATTAAAATGGCACCTGTAACAAGTAATCAATATATTAAGAGACATTAAAGTGTATTCTTATTCACTTGCTCTGCTGCTGCTGTTCTTTAAACTCTAAATTACATTGAGAGTTTAAAGATTTCATCATATTTAAATTTGACACAACAGAAGCTCCACTTGATTTCATTGGGTCTACTCTAAATATGGCCAAGCCTGGATCAAATCAAATTGTTTATAACTGGAAGACACTGGTAAAATTTAAAAAAAAATTCTTATGGGAAGAAAACTTCTGTAAAGGCATGGATTATGACTGTAAAGTCATAATTTTTAATTCCTTATATATTTTAAAGGTTTATGCCCTGTCTCTCAATCACTTGATGATTTATGCATCTCAGAAGAAAACAGTAAGTAAAACCCAAACATTCACATATATGTAACCCTTTCTTTTCTACAGTCCAAGGAAACTGGCAGGTTTTTTTTCTGGCAAGGAGCAGGGAAGCAAATTCCCATCAACTACATCATTTCTGGATGAAGAATTTGCCATCACATTCTTCTTGGGAGGCAGAGAGGACCAATCAAATACAAAAAAAAGTTCATGGAAGGAAAGTTTCCCACCTTCCTTACTCTTCTGCCCAGCCCCACCTCCCTGGGGCTTCAGAGGCCCTTCTGAACAGTGTAGGATGTGGAGAGATAAAATGCTGGAGTAGGAAAGAATACCTAGCATTGGATCCTATATAAGTGAAGAAGAAAAGTTTTGCCTCCCAGCCAGCTCAAGAGGACCCTGACCCACCAGCCAGGGCAGAGTGTAGGGGATGCACATGGCTTCATTGGAGATGGGGCAATGGAAAACTGTCCTTCAGCAAACTAACCTTCACTCACATCAGGATCATTAGAACAATTGCCTTTGAAGTCAGATGAGGTGTTAGGAAACTTCTAATGATGATCTCTGGTTTGTGAGAGCTCCTTCGAATGCACGTCACTTGTCCACTCTGCTGTCATCAAGAGAGGAATATGAGTGTGTTATAGAATCCTTTTCACATGGCATTTAAATGAAAAGGAATCTTAGGTGTGTGCAAGCTTTCCTGTATATGAACTTGGGCTTCTTTGGCCATTTTTCAGACCCAGAACCTTATGCTACACTGACATCCTTGCCCAAAGTTACCCTGTCTTTGGAAGTGGCAGGTCAAATGGCATGACTGTGCAATTGGAAAGGAAGCCTCCAGAATTTTGCTGAATCCATGGGTAACACTCTAACGCCCCTAGAATTCAGTCCGAGAATTGGGTCTTGTTGTGTACTTCCATGCACTGAACTTTAGATTTTGAAAATGCCTGACATTTTAGTAGTGAGGCATGTCACAGGAATGTAGAGTATTAGAAAATCTGAATGGGATGAGACAGATAATATTTTGTTTTTCATTTGCAATGTTTTCTTTTTCATGGCAAAGATTCAGATTCTTGCATAAATTACACAATTAAATATTTCGAAGATGAAAGTATGGAGATCTTCTGGGATGTTAGAGAAAAATTTCCTGACATGAATGTGACAATGTTTTATAAGTAAGTACTGGTAACTGGATTTTCTCTGAGGTCCTAAATTTACATGCTGATGATTCCTTAAAATGGCAGGGGAATACTATTCCGAACAAATGTGGTCTTAGCATTTGCTCCTTCCTTCCCCATTGCTCTGTTTATCAAGAAGTAATTAAACTCTGAGATAGAAAAGTGTTCTTTTACTTTCTGATCTGCAACTCAAAACTGTTGAATGCAGGCTTAGGTAATATACAGCTTTTGAATATGTACACATTCACTGTCAGTTCCACATTATATATGGGATACACATACGATTTTTATATTTGTCTTAAATTCAAGAATGGAGAAATTAAGACTATAACTTTAAACTATAAAAATCAGAAATGAGAAACTCAAATTCACATATTCATCAAACCCTAAGCAAGGATGCCCTGAGCAGCAACAGTTGGTATGGATTTTAGCTTGTTCTATCTTGTTAATGCTGCCTTTGCTTGTACTTACGTATTTAGTCTTAATTATTTCATTGTACTGCATTAATACTAAGCTTACTGAATTGTTTATTTCAGTTTTATTTGAACTTTTTAATAAAGTGGAGTTTTTCCCCAAATCTGATGTATTTTGATAAGTTGATGCTTATTTTGCTATAGATGTAGTCAGTATAAACCACCAACTAGACGACACTAAAAATTAAAGTTACACTTAACTAAGAGCAGTACTGAGTTGGAACAGTACTACTTGGAAACTTGGAAATTTACACATCTTCATTTGGCTTAATAAATTCTTGCAAAGCAAGAAAAATAGCATTCAGTAAGAAAGAAAAGATTGTATGGAGATGAAGAATACACATTGGAACTTGGGAGGAAGAGCAGTTTGCAGTACTTTCCTACATAATAATATAGATAGGGACATAATACAATGAACTGCTAAAAGGTATACATTGCTGTAGATGTCAAAGGGCATGAAGAGGCCCCAGCAGGAGAGAAATTCCATTTATTGTGTACAGGGATGGACATGGATTATCCCTAATCCTTCCCAAATGCCTAAGGTTGGTTCTAGATTTAATTATACTCAAAGTAAAACCATTGCAATCAAGTGATGTTAATCATGGCCAACTTAAGTCTCATTGTTTTCAATGGGTCTGTTTTCAGTATAGCTCAGCCTGGGTTCAGGTACCTGCTTTTAACAGAAGACAATTTTGTTACATTAATTACTATCACCATTTCAATTGCAGATTTGATGAAGAGGAATGGAAGCAGTGCCCCCAATATACGCTTCACCAAGGATACAACAGTGTGTGTCTCCTTCACACTGAAGGAGACAGGATTTTAATTTCCATCAGGGATACAAATGGAACAAAAGAGCTTTATTTCTCTGACCAAGAAAAATTTATGTTCTGTAAGTCATTATATAGTATCAGCCTAGTGTGGCTAATGGGGCAGGTTAGAAATCCAATAAATAAATAAACAAATAAATAAACATCTTTCTGAGAACTTAGTGTTCTCTTGCTAAGTAAAATGCAATGGGACTATTCAAAGCTTTTGAATCAAGTGAACCTCCCACATGTACAAGTGCCTGATCTTTTTTAGTACTTTCAGAAGCTGCTTCTTTCACTTGCTGCTGAATATTGGAAAATATTTATTTATTTTTTCTGATTTTATTGTTACTTTATTGATAGATTTTATATTGTGACTGTTTGAATGACTCATATTGTTTTATTTGTTGTTAAAATGTTATTTATTTGTGCTGTGTGCTGCCCAGAGAGCTTATGGCTAATGGGGCTGCATACAGGTCAAATAAATTTAATTAATCAATTAATTAATTGTATTTGGCTGTTGACAGTTTCCTCAGCTGAGGCCTTCACTTCCCCACGAGAAATCCTCATGTCATTGCATATGTGAAGCTTGCAAAAATACAATCAAGATGTCAACAGGTCTAAAATATTTTACAGCAAAATGTTGACACTGAATTATCTTCAACCAGTTACTTCTGACAGGGAGCAGACCTCTATGGAGAAAGCAGAATCCAGTGTATATTTGCTTGCACTGATGTGCTGAAATAATAGACGTTGTGGCCTGTTTGAGGCAGGAACTCCAGACACAAGACTCTGGATTGGGCTGAATATCTTCAAATGCATCCTTTAGTGTTTGTCTAGAAGTTGCTTCATTGTGGATGAGTGTGGTCCTTCCTCGGGTATCACCATTATATCTATCTATATATCTATTGATAGATAGATGCTATGCTGATTCAGGAGTATGGAATGCTGTATTGTACAAGATAAGTGAGTCTTGGACACTTGGACTAACAAGCAAGTGCATTGGTAGAATGAAGGAAGGGTTCTGACGAATTGTAACAAAATTGCCTACAATTATTAAGAGTGTAATCTTCTATATGATTTTATTTTCACCAGTCCAGCCCAACCCACCTGAACATGTATCCTTTCAGTGGACAGATGATGAAGTCACTGCAAAGTACAATCCACCTAAATTTGGGCAATGTTTGAAACTGGAGCTTCAATACAAAAGCAAATTTGATAAAGATTGGCAGGTGGGTACGTGGCAGATATTTCTTTTCCTTCTTACATATGGGAAGTGAAGATAGAAACTTGAAAAGGGTCTTTTTCATCTGTAGTGAAGTATTAAAAGGATTCTCTTCTGAGGAATTTTCCAAGATTTTACATTCATGTACATTTGATGAACCGCCTATTCGTATGCATATTCTTTTGATGTCAGCAGCACCCAAATAAGTTTTGTCATTCAAAATATTGTCCAAATGAAGGGTTCTATATGGCAAATGCCCAGCTCAAGCACAACTGTACCAATTTTATAGACTTATGTTGCTGACAAGACAAAAAATTTGGGGGGAGCAAGGAATCTCAGTTTGACCTCTATTGTATTATTGCACTATGATTGGCTTCATCTTTGTCCTCTTTAGATGGGATTCAGCCTGGGAATTGATTAGATGAGGCATAGGATGTGGGCTGTGCAGCATTTACCCCTGACTTGCATGTCTGTGAAGGGAGGAAGTGGGTTGCCTAAACTCCTATAAAGGGGATCAAACAATCATGAAGACTGGATGTCGCTTCTCCATATGTCTCTCTCAGCTTGAACCAGGGGATGCAGGCCTTACTGGATACTCCTGCAGCTTAGAAATGGGAGATGAATTTCTACATGGAAGTTATCTTAGGCCCCAGACTTTAAATTTTAGTCACAGCAATTCATCAAGAAGACTTTGGTTTAGTACTAAGGCTCAGAAGTTGGAGATGAAGTTTATTTATATAGGGGAAGAGAGGGGAAGTGATTAATGAAATAAAAATGTATACAGAATTGTATAACCTTTGGAAACAATACTTTTGGCAAAAAATACTTTTGAATTGCAGAGCAAGTAATGAAGTTACGAATAAGATACAAAAGTGTGGAAAAACATTTTCAATACTGGCAAAAGACATAAGCAATAAATACCCACCATAGACATGGACATTTTAAAGGCCTCTGGTGAATTAACTTGGCTACTACCATGTCCTATTAGGATAGCCTAGAAGAGAGGAAAATATGCATTCAGCAAAAGGATTAAAAACTAACTTTCTTGCCATTCAGCACAGGAAATGCTCAGGCTGGGAGATTAAAACTCAAGGGTTTGATCCAGCAATATGCTACTCCTTTCGATTCAGGCTGGAATTCATTTGTGGTGTTGCCTCTACTAGTGAATGGGGAGCAGAATCATTCTGGAAAAATGCCACTGCTCTAGGTAAACTATGTTATGATCAATCTTCTTGGTAACACCTTCTATTTCTAGATCATGTAAACATGCAGTAGTGTTCATGGTATACTACCTGCTGCTGATAATGTAGAAGAGTTGGCAAAGAGTCCCTGGTTTATGATCTATAATCACACAGTGAAGCGATGTGTGTGGGTGATTCTTCTATCTGAAATTCTCTAGCTATCTGAAATTCTGAGAAATGAATGAATCTCTTGTATGTATGAGTATGTTGAAGACTCAGACAAGGAAAGAGGGGTCCAGGAGATCAGTGTACCATTTGGTTGAACGTCTGCTTTCAGAGATAAAAGGAGAGAGGGCAGATTTAGAAAAGATGACTGGAAAAGGAGATGTAGAAATGATCAGCATTCCTGCTGGAGTTAGGAAGATCCTTTTAGCCCTGGTTTTGGCAGCAGCTTGTGGAGAAGTGGGGACATACATGGGAAATGATTCATTACAGAATGTTCTTCCTGGGGCTGCCAATAAGAGGTTAGTTTCTGTCAACTGCAGGCCGTTAACATGTGGACCACATTAGAAGTGTAACCTAGGAATGAGTTGGATTGCACACCTTCTTCACCCTAAGCCTACAACAAAGAATTCTATGATCCTTTCCTTGAAAGTAGGACAGCTCACACCTCAGTTGGGGAAACCCCTCCCTACTACAGTAAGGATGGAGACATGCAGGAGGCGATTAAAGGCTGGAGCATGCTTTATGTTTCTAAGGAGGTGCTGCCAAGAATGGCTTTCCATAGCACATGATTTCCCTCCCTCCCACAGCCTTTGAAAATATTACGCCATTTAAACCATTATCTTACAGGACTCCATGCCTTCCTCCTGGCTGCAAGGAGTAAGGAGCAATAGTTTAGGATCCCATAATGTGATGGCTGTGAAGTAGTAATGGGGATGAACTTGGAAATGGGGGAATAGGAAATATGAACTCCTGTATCAACTGAACTCAGACCTTTCTGGGTTCAGATCTGGCTTGCATTGGTTTTCTTCCTCTCCCATCTCCCTAACACTCAATACAATGCGATAGCAGTCTCCCAGATGCTAGGGAGCATAGGAAATATTTATTTATTTATTTTAAACTTTTATATGCTGTTACCACATGCTCGGCATCTATCTTCAGTGGCACATGGAAAGCTGCAACTACAGCCTTCTTAGGACCAGGAGGGTGGGACACGAGGACTGGAAAGAATTGTTGCCCATATCCTACCACAGCTGCCACTCTGACATTTCCAGATGCATCTAGATGATGGGAAGGGGCAGTGGGGCAGAGTTTGGAGGACTGTAGGTGGGTTGGAAAGTGAAGCTGCTTGTATCCCATTGTTTTTCCAATGACACAAGAAGCATCATGGTGTTTTCAAATTCAGAACTGGGCTTCGGGGTGGGATGTCCTATTGTCCTACTTTTTCAATTTAAAAAAAACATCCATTTCCTGTCCTCTCTCTGTCTCTCTGTCTCTCTGTCTCTCTTTGTCTTATTGATTTTTTTTTTGAGGGGGTGGGGGAAGTTGAGCTTCCAACTGAGTGGAAGAGAACGTTTCCATCAAGACCCTAAGCCATGTCATGTTATTTGAAAAGTTATAGCAATGAGGGGAAATATTTATTTATTTATTTATTAAAACATTTCCATGCCGCCCCATTCGCCGAAGCCTCGGGGTGGCTCACAACATAAAATTAAAATATAATACATACAACAAATTAACAATATAAAATAAGGCGCCCTGGCCAGATAAAATAAGCAAATAATATTAACAATTAAAATGACGTTTAAATAAACAGGTCTTCGCCTGGCGCCGAAAAACAAATAACGACGGCGCCAGGCGGACCTCTCTGGGGAGCGCATTCCATAGATTGGGCGCCACCGCAGAGAAAGCCCTCCTCTGAGTACCTACACTCCTAATTTCCTTCACGGAGGGTTCTCGGAGAAGGGCGTCTCCCGCAGATCTCAGGGGGCAGGCGGGCTTATATGGATGTAAGCGCTCCTTCAGGTAACCAGGACCCAAGCCGTTTAGGGCTTTATAGGTCATCACTAACACCTTGAATTGGGCCCGGACTTCAATGGGAAGCCAGTGAAGCTGACGGAGGACTGGAGTCATGTGAACATAACGCCCAGTCCCCGTCAGCAGCCTGGCAGCTCTATTTTGAACCAATTGAAGTATCCGGACCGTCTTCAAGGGTAGCCCCACATAGAGCGCGTTACAGAAGTCAAGACGGGAAGTCACCAACGCATGTGTCACTGTCGCAAGGCACTTGTTCTCCAGATAGGGGCGCATCTGATGAATCAGCCGAAGCTGAAGGAAAGTGCTCCTCGCCACTGCTGTCACCTGAGCTTCCAATGAAAGCTCCGGGTCGAGGAGCACTCCCAGGCTGCTTCAACACAGCTTACCTGTTTTCCATGGTTCAGTCTAGAGCAATGCTGTTTTGCCTTGGAAAAATGTTTCTGTCCTTACCCAACATTTTGCTATAATTTATTCCATTCAAAAAAACCACTATCAAGAAGTTCATGTGCTTTGAACACAAGTACGAGACCTGTTTTTCCTATCCTAGGATAGAGAAACTCTGTTACAATGGTGGACATTATAAAGGGGATGTAAGATAATTTTTAATCGGATGGACAAGAAAATATAATAACAAGGTGTGTGAAAGCAAAAATAAATTCTTCTGTTTCACCCAATCACAACATTTCCATTGAGCAACACAAAATTCTGCATGACTGAGAAGATTAAAAGAATAGTGGTGTAAAGAGAGATACTAATACAGCTTAGCCATGTATCTCTATAATAGCTTTTCAAATAAAAAGCTGGCAAAAGAATATTTTAAAGAATTAGATGTTTCTGCATTTCAACACACTAGAAAACAACATTTCCTTTTTGTGGTTCCTCTAAGATTCCTGTGCTATGGATGAGTCCAAATCTAACTCGAGCACTGTTTTAATTTTGGTGATGACTGGACTTCTGATAATATTTATTATTCTGCTGTGTGTTTGCAGCTTGCAAAGGTAAGTGCTGTGTTTTTTTTTAAACTGCTCCTTGTCAACTATTGATGAAGTGCTCATTATGATGATTGATAGGATATTGTGGAAATGAGTCCAATATGCACTCTGATGCTGGTGCATTGTAATTCTCCTGTTAGATCCTCACTGGTGTAGATGAGGCTACTCAGAAATCGCCCAAGGGTTGGACGGTATTGTTGGGATTGATCAGTTTACTTTGGGTTAATGCCAGTTTCCCATGTCTTCAATCATTTCTTGGTTTTAGAGTATTTATGTACTGTTTCTCCTTTTGAAAATCCCAAAATAACTTGCAACAAATTAATTATATTTTACCAATATTTTATCAGTTAATTGGTTTTATCTTTAATTTTATCATTATTTATAGAATGCAGTGTGTTGTGTGTCATTTGTTGAATGTGGTTGTTTTGTTTTTTGTTGCTTTTGTAAGCCATCCAGAGACTTTTAGCATCGGATGGCATATAAAAACTTTAAATAAATAAATAATAAAGCTATACGCCATTGTAAAAACACAGCATTTAGGTAAGATTTAGCTATTCTGTAAATTATAAAACCCTAACAGTACAGAATATATTAATTTAACTGTATATAATTTGTACACATTTTAAGCCAAGAACTGTGTCACATAGTCTGGAGAAGTACATAGTCTGAAGAAAAACTGCATTCTCATCTACTTATTCATCTTCAGAGTACAAGTTAGGTTGCTGATGAACTAAACTCCTTTCACATCTCTAGTGGAGGGCAAGTACTCAGATACAACAGTTTACTTTTCTCCACGACAGACATTCTGTATAAACTAATAAAAAACACCCAGGGGCTCCAAAAGTGTCCCAGATTACAGCAAGTTTGTGGTGAAATGCAGTATCCTCTGATTTGGCCTCCAATCAGAGCAGGTTGAAATCTGCATCAGATAATCCAATCCACCATGGTATTATCCAGATCTGAACAAACATCATGTTGCAATAGGCTGAGAAGGTGCCCATAGTTTCCATACAGGACAGAAAGCAGGCCTTTGGGTGCAGTGCTGAAGAAGACCCAAAGGAAGCCTTACAGCAATGACAGGCAACTTGCAGTGCTGCAGATGTTTTCACTTACAACTCCTGTTAGCCCTCAACATTAACTGTTTTGGCTAGAGTTGATGGGAGTTGTTGACCAACACATTTGAAGGACCACAAGTTGCCTGCCTCTGCCTTATGCCAATGGCAATCAGGCCTCAGTTAGAATGTTCACAGTCTATGTATTGCTGAGAACCAAAATGCTTATAAAAAGCCTTCTAGCCAATCAGTCAGTGGGGTGGCTTTCATTTGTTCACATGGGATAAAATCAAGGCACTGGATAGGAAATCATTTCAGACACTGCCCAGCTTTCATGGATAAAGACTCCAAAGGGGTGGGATGCAGTTGTCTGTACTTTGGAGAAATTCTGCTATTCTGCTTCTTTTAGGGCACAATCTCATGCACATTTAGACAGGGAAAAACCTACAGGTATCAGTATATTCCAGCCAGTGTGTCTGGTTGGAAAATTTTGGGAGCTGGAAGACATTTTTTCTGTCTAAGCATGCAGAGGATTGCACCATTAATTATGAAAATTTCATTAGTACAAAACATATTCCTACAGAAAAGCAGGGTCATGTGGTCAATTTGTGACAGGGATTCAAATATGTAGAGGAAAATTCCTCTTTCATAGCTGGCTGCTCAGGTCATGATAAGAGTGAGTACAACGATGCTGACTATAACAGCCTAGGTGCTCTCTAACCTGACTTTATACATAAGGAACCTGAATGGTTGCTTAACTGAAATCACTTAAAAATGACTAGTATCTTACATTAATCCCCCGCCCTTATGTGATTATGTTCTCTCTTATAAGCTGAAGGATGCCATTTCCTTCTTTATTTGCTACACATCATTCATTTTTTTGAAAATGTTCTCCTTTTTAATAAGAAAAATATTGTTGGAGAATGTATCTACTTCTGCTAGTAAAGGATAGATATTTCTGAAAATAGGCTACTTCCTTTTTATCATAGATGTTTATCCAAACATCATTATCATTATTATTTTTACAGAATTAGGAAGACCCTAATGCCTGTTATACCAGACCCCCAAAATATTTATTCTGTATTATTCAGTGATCACAATGGAAATTTCCAGGTAAGACATTAAAGATTTTCTTGAGATTTCTTTCAGAAAGGTTCTGATTTCTTTTCTTTTCTCCTGCATGCCCAAACCTATTTGATAAGCTGATTTCTCTGAAATATACATGCCTTATATGCTCAGCAACACATTTCCCATGATGTATATTAAACATAAGATTTTGATGTTGATGGGAAATCAAGAACAATGAATTCATCTTGTTGGGAAAAGAAACCATCAGTTTTCTAATAGTTTGATCTCTGTATTAGATAGGCCTTTTGTTTGCCATGCAGGATTGGGAGGATTCATTTCAACTGTTGCACCTAATTGAGCTATGAATCAGGAAGCCTGCTGATTCTGATCTTCTGCTTGCCATGGACTCACTAGATGGCCTTAGATACTCCAAGCTACCTGAGCCAACAGTGACAAATATAAATCTAGGAGTCCTCCCACTTCTTTCAAGGAAGTACAGCTGGATACAGAACAATCCACAGAGCCATTTTATTTATTTATTTATTTATTTAGAAAATTTCTATGCCGCCCCATTTGCCGAAGCCTCGGGGCAGCTCACAAAACATCAATTAAAATATAATACACTAAAAATATAAAATGAATTAACAATACAAAATAAGTCGCCCTGGCCAAAGAATAAAATAAGCAAATAATATTAGCAATTAAAATGATGTTTGAATAAAAAGGTCTTCCCCTGGCGCTGAAAAACAAATAACCATGGTGCCAGGCAGACCTCTCTTGCTGGGATTCAGTATGTAGCCTGCCTTAATAGAGATAGGACTGAAAAAAGCCACCTGACCCTCCAGGTAGCAGTGGAGCCACTGTAATGTTGTCTCAAACTTACATGCATGAACTTTAAACTGGTTTCTCACTTGTTCTGCCTTTCCTTACCCTGGGTCTGCAGACAGCATGGCCAATGGTCAGGGATGATGGGTACTGTAGCTCAACAACATATGAGGACCCAGCACTGCTAAAGCTGCACTAGCTGAACAAACCTAGTTGACAGAGCTACTGTTTTGAAATGCTAGTATCTACATTTTGACTTTCTGAAGGAATGGATTAACACAACAGGGAATTTGTTGGCTCACAAAATGCTGGAATGTGTAGAAGAATGTGTCGTTGAAGAGGGAGATGGCCTCCAAGTAATCAAGGCATAAGTCAAAGGTAATGTATCTTGAAGGCCAAGATGGATTGAAATGGGATTGGGCTAAGGAAACTATGATGTCTGCTTTCCAATTCCAAGCAATGTGTTTTCTTTGATGGCCTAAGCTAGTGAACAGTGCTCATATGCCATGCTTTAAAATTTCTTGATGTCAGTAAATCATGGGTGTTCTAACACTCAAAAAGGTGCAGAAAATGACAACCCACAAGTTCAAGAAGCTGGAATAGCTCTTCTTTGAGGAATGGTAAAATACTTGGGGTGTTTTACCTTAGAAAAAAGGATGGTAAAAAGACATAATCTATATAGAATTATGCATAACTTGAAAGAAAAACAATACAAATATATTTTCTTCATAATGCAAGTACCTTATTGTAAGGTATTGTAATATTTATTGTAAACCGTCCCAAGATGCTAGTGGAGGACGGGGTAGAAAAGCTTTTAATAAATACCTGGCGGGAGCCAAATGGAGGGGATTCGGAAAAGATAAAAGGTAGTACTTCTTCAGACAGTTAAACTATGGCATTTTCTACAACAAGATAGAGTGATAGCCACTGATTTGATCAGCTTCAAATGGGAATTAGACAAATTAATGGAGGAAAATGGCTACTAGTCTTGATAGATACCTTTTTTCTTTTGGTGTCAGAGGCAGGGTGCTTATGTATGCCAGTGGCTGCAGCACATGAGTGGGAAGGTGATACTGCATTTATGCTGTGTTCGTGGGTTCCCCGAAGTTACCTGGTGGCCCCTATCTGGATTAGATAAGGCCTTTTGTCTGATTCACCATGGCTCATTTAATGAGAACCAGATTAGTCATAAAACTGAAGTTGTCGGGCTTAATGAAAGAGTTTGAACCATGCAGTAAGTATTAAGAAAATATGCACATTGTTGGCATTAACCGGGGTCCTGCCAACAGCACCTGGCATTCTTAGGCAATTGCTAGATGCCCTGGCAGAGCACAGAGGGTTCTGCTTACTTCCCACTACCATCAGTCCCCAGCCAGCCTTGCAACTATCAGCTGGGCTCTTCACTGGTGCTGCAGCCACCAATACCACTTATAGGCCCTGGTGGCAGCATGTTTGGACAGGAGCCAACCTGCTGCTGAGCTTCAGTGCTCACCAGTCATCATCACCTTCTCACCCAAAATGCAATGTCCAATGAGGATGCCAAGGATTTCATTTCTGGAAATATGCAATGGCAGCAGTCTGGTACTAACTGGAGCTCAGTGTCCCTGGCTTCCATCAGCTGGGCAAGCATGTGCAGGGTGAGCGGGTAAATAGCCAGTAAGTGAAACACTCCTGGGGAGCCAAAGTGACAGTGGTACTTGATGGCAGACTTGATGGCAAGTCTGTACAGGGTTCCCATTGCAGCATTGTACTGAGGGTTCACTTAAGCTTGGTGCTGGCCCAGCAGTAAACATGAGATGGTAACAGTTGATGGAGGCTGTCTCCTGAACTTTCAATAAGTTATACTGGAAACATAGTCATGGTTCATACATATATCCAGATACAACACTGGAATAACATGATGAAGGAGCTGTGTGTACCTTCTTCCTCCACCAAGGCAGGCAGGCAGGCAGGCAGGCAATTGGTGAAATCAAATGTTCACATGGAAAGCTCAGCTAATATGTATAGTATTAGCACAAGAAGGAGAGGGTTTTTTGTTTTGTTTTTACAGTTCTTTATTATTATTATTATTATTATTATTATTATTATTATTTATTATTATTATTATAACATTTCTATGCCGCCCCTTGCCGAAGCCTCGGGGCGGGTTACAACACAATAAAATACATTGAAATACAATAGAACATAATAAATTGCCATTAAATACAAAAATACAAAAAATACATTGAGTTACAAACATAATAATATAAAATTAAATTTATCAGTATAAAATAAATAAATAAATAATATAGGAGGAGAGAAGAGAAGGAAGAAGAAGTTGCCCTGGCCAGATCATATATTTTAACAATTAAAATGATGTTTAAATAAAAAGGTCTTTACCTGGCGCCGAAACACCAGTAACGACGGTGCCAGGCGGACCTCTTTGGGGAGTGAATTCCATAGGTTGGGCGCCAC